>NC_092233.1:49582652-49637652 GCF_036320965.1 Panulirus ornatus
GGGATGAAGAAGTAAGAGTATTAGTGAAAGAGAAGAGAGAGGCATTTGGACGATTTTTGCAGGGAAAAAATGCAATTGAGTGGGAGATGTATAAAAGAAAGAGACAGGAGGTCAAGAGAAAGGTGCAAGAGGTGAAAAAAAGGGCAAATGAGAGTTGGGGTGAGAGAGTAGCATTAAATTTTAGGGAGAATAAAAAGATGTTCTGGAAGGAGGTAAATAAAGTGCGTAAGACAAGGGAGCAAATGGGAACTTCAGTGAAGGGCGCAAATGGGGAGGTGATAACAAGTAGTGGTGATGTGAGAAGGAGATGGAGTGAGTATTTTGAAGGTTTGTTGAATGTGTCTGATGATAGAGTGGCAGATATAGGGTGTTTTGGTCGAGGTGGTGTGCAAAGTGAGAGGGTTAGGGAAAATGATTTGGTAAACAGAGAAGAGGTACTAAAAGCTTTGCGGAAGATGAAAGCCGGCAAGGCAGCAGGTTTGGATGGTATTGCAGTGGAATTTATTTAAAAAGGGGGTGACTGTATTGTTGACTGGTTGGTAAGGTTATTTAATGTATGTATGACTCATGGTGAGGTGCCTGAGGATTGGCGGAATGCGTGCATAGTGCCATTGTACAAAGGCAAAGGGGATAAGAGTGAGTGCTCAAATTACAGAGGTATAAGTTTGTTGAGTATTCCTGGTAAATTATATGGGAGGGTATTGATTGAGAGGGTGAAGGCATGTACAGAGCATCAGATTGGGGAAGAGCAGTGTGGTTTCAGAAGTGGTAGAGGATGTGTGGATCAGGTGTTTGCTTTGAAGAATGTATGTGAGAAATACTTAGAAAAGCAAATGGATTTGTATGTAGCATTTATGGATCTGGAGAAGGCATATGATAGAGTTGATAGAGATGCTCTGTGGAAGGTATTAAGAATATATGGTGTGGGAGGCAAGTTGTTAGAAGCAGTGAAAAGTTTTTATCGAGGATGTAAGGCATGTGTACGTGTAGGAAGAGAGGAAAGTGATTGGTTCTCAGTGAATGTAGGTTTGCGGCAGGGGTGTGTGATGTCTCCATGGTTGTTTAATTTGTTTATGGATGGGGTTGTTAGGGAGGTAAATGCAAGAGTTTTGGAAAGAGGGGCAAGTATGAAGTCTGTTGGGGATGAGAGAGCTTGGGAAGTGAGTCAGTTGTTGTTCGCTGATGATACAGCGCTGGTGGCTGATTCATGTGAGAAACTGCAGAAGCTGGTGACTGAGTTTGGTAAAGTGTGTGGAAGAAGAAAGTTAAGAGTAAATGTGAATAAGAGCAAGGTTATTAGGTACAGTAGGGTTGAGGGTCAAGTCAATTGGGAGGTGAGTTTGAATGGAGAAAAACTGGAGGAAGTGAAGTGTTTTAGATATCTGGGAGTGGATCTGGCAGCGGATGGAACCATGGAAGCGGAAGTGGATCATAGGGTGGGGGAGGGGGCGAAAATTCTGGGAGCCTTGAAGAATGTGTGGAAGTCGAGAACATTATCTCGGAAAGCAAAAATGGGTATGTTTGAGGGAATAGTTGTTCCAACAATGTTGTATGGTTGCGAGGCGTGGGCTATGGATAGAGTTGTGCGCAGGAGGATGGATGTGCTGGAAATGAGATGTCTGAGGACAATGTGTGGTGTGAGGTGGTTTGATCGAGTAAGTAACGTAAGGGTAAGAGAGATGTGTGGAAATAAAAAGAGCGTGGTTGAGAGAGCAGAAGAGGGTGTTTTGAAATGGTTTGGGCACATGGAGAGAATGAGTGAGGAAAGGTTGACCAAGAGGATATATGTGTCGGAGGTGGAGGGAACGAGGAGAAGAGGGAGACCAAATTGGAGGTGGAAAGATGGAGTGAAAAAGATTTTGTGTGATCGGGGCCTGAACATGCAGGAGGGTGAAAGGAGGGCAAGGAATAGAGTGAATTGGAGCGATATGGTATACAGGGGTTGACGTGCTGTCAGTGGATTGAATCAAGGCATGTGAAGCGTCTGGGGTAAACCATGGAAAGCTGTGTAGGTATGTATATTTGCGTGTGTGGACGTGTGTATGGACATGTGTATGGGGGGGGGGGTTGGGCCATTTCTTTCGTCTGTTTCCTTGCGCTACCTCGCAAACGCGGGAGACAGCGACAAAGTATAAAAAAAAAATATATATATATATATATATATATATATATATATATATATATATATATATATATATATATATATATATATATATATATATATATATATATATATATATATATATATATATATATATATATATATATATATATATATATATATATATATATATATATATATATATATATATATATATATATATATATATATTCTTTCTTTTTCTTTCAAACTATTCGCCATTTCCCGCATTAGCGAGGTAGCGTTAAGGACAGAGGACCTGGCCTTTGAGGGAATACCCTCACCTGGCCCAATTCTCTGTTCCTTGTTTTGGAATATTAAAAAAAAACCGAGAGGGGAGGATTTCCAGCCCCCCGCTCCCTCCCCTTTTAGTCGCCTTCTACGACACGCAGGGAATACGTGGGAAGTATTCTTAATCCCCTATCCCCAGGGATATATATATATATATATATATATATATATATATATATATATATATATATATATATATATATATATATATATATATATATATATATATATACACACAGACATATACATATATACACATAACCATAATTCATACTGTCTGCTTTTATTCATTCCCATCGCCACCTCGCCACACATGGAATAACAAACCTCTCCGCCCAAATGTGCGCGAGGTAGTGCTAGGAAAAGACAACAAAGGCCAAATTCGTTCATACTCAGTCTCTAGCTGTCATGTAATAATGAACCGAAACCACAGCCCCCTTTCCACATCCAGGCCGCACAGAACATTCCATGGTTTACCCCAGACGCTTCACATGAGCTGGTTCAGTCCATTGACAGCACGTCGATCCCGGTATGCCACATCGTTCCAATTCACTCTATTCCTTCCACGCCTTTCACCCTCTTGCATGTTCAGGCCCAGATCACTCAAAATCTTTTTCACTCCATCTCTCCACCTCCAATTTGGTCTCCCACTTCTCGTTCCCTCCACCTCTGAAACATATATCCTCTTGCTCAATCTTTCCGCACTCATTCTCTCCATGTGACCAAACCATTTTAAAACACCCTCCTCTGATATCTCAACCACACATCTCTCTTACCCTATTATTACTTACTCGATCAAACCATCTCACCACATATTGTCCTCAAACATTTCATTTCCAGCACATCCACCCTCCTCCACACGCCTCGCAACCATAAAACATTACTGGAACAACTATTCCTTCAAACATACACATTTTGGTTTTCCGAGATAATGTTCTCGACTTCCACACATTCTTCAACGCTCCCAGAACCTTCGCCCCCTCCCCCACCCTATGATTCACTTCCGCTTCCATGGTTCCATCCGTTGCCAAATCCACTCCCAGATATCTAAAACACTTCACTTCCTCCAGTTTTTCTCCACTCAGATTTACCTCCCAATAGACTTGTCCCTCAACCCTACTGTACCTTATGATCTTGCTCTTATTCACATTTATTCTTAACTTTCTTCTTTCACACACTTTACCAAACTCAGTCACCAGCTTCTGCAGTTTCTCACACGAATCAGCCACCAGCGCTGTATCATCAGCGAACAACAACTGACTCACTTCCCAAGCTCTCTCATTCACAACAGAGTGTATACTTGCCCCTCTCTCCAAAACTCTTGGATTCACCTCCTTAACAACCCCATTCATAAACAAATAAAACAACCATGGAGACATCACGCACCCCTGCCGCAAACCTACATTCACTGAGAACCAATCACTTTCCTCTCTTCCTACTGGTACACATGCCTTACATCTCGATAAAAAAAATTTTCACTGCTTCTAGGAACTGGCCTCCCACACCATATATTCTTAATACCTTCCACAGAGCATCTCTATCAACTCTTTCATATACGTTTTCCAGATCCATAAATGCTACATACAAATCCATTTGCTTTTCTAAGTATTTTTCACATACATTCTTCAAAGCAAAATCCTGATCCACACATCCTCTACCACTTTTGAAACCACACTACTCTTCCCCAATCTGATGCTCTGAACATGCCTACACCCTCTCAATCAATACCCTCCCATATAATTTCGCAGGAATACTCAACAATCTTACACCTCTGTAATTTGAGCTCTCACCTTTATCCCCTTTGTCTTTGTACATTGTCACTATGCATGCATTCCGCTAATGCTCAGGCACCTCACCAAAACTCATACATACATTAAATATCCTTACCGAACCAGAATGGTCGGTAAGGATATTTGTTCTCCTTTGTTCTCACCTTTTTTCCATTCTGGTTCGGTAAGGATATTTAATGTATGTATGACTTTTGGTGAGGTGCCTGAGCATTAGCGGAATGTGTGGTAATAAAAAGAGTGTGGTTGAGAGAGCAGAAGAGTGTGTTTTGAAATGGTTTGGTCACATGGAGAGAGTTAGGAAAGATTGACAAAGAGGATATATGTGTCAGAAGTGGAGGAAACAACAAGTGGAAGACCAAATTTGAGGTGGAAGGATGGAGTGAAAAAGATTTTGAGCGATCGGGGCCTGAACCTGCAGAAGGGTGAACGGCGTGCAAGGAATAGAGTGAATTAGAACGATGTGGTATACCAGGGTCGACGTGCTTTCAATGGATTGAACCAGGGCATGTGAAGCGTCTGGGGTAAACCATGGAACGTTTTGAGGGGCCTGGATGTGGAAAGGGGGCTGTGGTTTAGGTGCATCATACATGACAGTTAGAGACTGATGTGAACGAATGTGGCCTTTGTTTTCTTTTCCTAGCGTTACCTCGCGCGCATGCGGGGGGAGGGGGTTGTCATTTCATGTGTGGAGGGGTGACGACGGGATTGAGTGAAAGCAGCAAATATGAATTATGTACATGTGTATGTATGTATATGTCTGTGTATGTATATATATATGTATACGTTGAAATGTATAAGTATGTATATGTGCGTGTGTGGACGTGCATGAATATGAATGTGTATGTGGGTGGGTTGGGGCATTCTATCGTCTGTTTCCTTGCGCTACATCACTAACGCGGGAGACAGCGCCTAAGTATAATGAAATTATACCAAATGGCTCCCAAACTTCGTTTCTTCGATGTATGTTAACTGACTGTTATATTTCTCTTTTTTGTCTCCCCTGATGTGCATCAGATTGGGGAGGAGCAATGTGGTTGCAGAAGTGGTAGAGGATGTGTGGATCAGGTGTCTGCTTTGAAGAATGTATGAGAAAAATACTTTGAAAAGCAGAGGGATTTGTATGTAGCATTTATGGATCTGGAGAAGGCATATGATAGGGTTGATAGAGATGCTATGTGGAAGGTATTAAGAGTGTATGGTGTAGGAGTTAAAATGCTAGAAGCAGGGAAAAGCTTTTATCGAGGATGTAAGGCATGTGTACAAGTAGAAAGAGAGGAAAGTGATTCGTTCCCAGTGAATGTAGGTTTGCGGCAGGGGTGCGTGATGCCCCCACGGTCGTTTAATTTGTTTATGGATGGGGTTGTTAGGGAGGTGAATGCAAGAGTTTTGGAGAGAGGGGGAAGTATGCAGTCTTTTTGGGAGGAAAGGGCTTGGGAAGAGTCAGTTGTTGTTTGCTGATGATACAGCGCTGTTGGCTGATTCGGGTGAGAAACTGCAGAGGTTGGTGACTGAGTTTGGTAAAGTGTGTGAAAGAAGAACGCTGAGAGTAAACGTGATATAGAGAAAGGTTATTAGGTACAGTAGGGTTTAGAGACAAGTCAATTAGGAGGTAAGCGTGAATGGAGAAAAGCTGGAGGAAGTGAAGTCTTTTAGATATCTGGAAGTGGATTTGGCAGCGGATGGAACCACGGAAGCGGAAGTGAGTCACAGGGTGGGGTAGGGGGCGAAGTTTCTGAGAGCGTTGAAGAATGTGTGGAAGGCGAGAACTTTATCTCGTAAAGCAAAATTGTATATGTTTGAAAGAATAGCGGTTCCAAGAATGTTATAGGGTTGTGATGCATAGGCGCAACTCCAAACATGGAGTTGCGCGGAGGAGGGTGGATGTGTTGGAAATGAGATGTTTGAGGACACTATGTGGTGTGAGGTGGTTTGATCGAGTAAGTAGTGAAAGGGTAAGACAGATGTGTGGTAATAAAAAGAGTGTGGTTGAAAGAGCAGAAGAGAGTGTTTTGAAATGGTCACATGGAGAGAATGAGCGAGGAAAAATTGACAAAGAGGATATGTGTGTCAAAGCTGGGGGGAACGAGGAGAAGTGGGAGCCCAAATTTGAGTTGGAAGGATGGAGTGAAAAAGATTTTGAGCGATTGGAGCCTGAACATATAGTAGGATGAAAGGCGTGCAAGGAATAGAGTGAATTGGAAGGATGTGGTATACTGGGGTCGACGTGATGTCAGTGGATTGAACCAGGGCATGTGAAGTGTCTAGGGTAAAGCAATGAAAGGTTTGTGGGGCCTGGATGTGGAAAGTGAGCTGTGGTTTCGTTGCATTAGACATGACAGCTGGAGTCTGAGTATGGACGAATGTGGCCTTTGTTGTCCTTTCCTAGCGTTACCTCGCACGCAAGTGGGGGGAAAGGAGGGAGGTCATTTCATTTGTGGCGGGTTGGTGGCGGGAATGGATAAGGCAGCATGTATGAAAATGTGCATATATATATATATATATATATATATATATATATATATATATATATATATATATATATATATATATATATATATTTATTATCCCTGGGGATAGGGGAGAAAGAATACTTCCCACGTATTCCCTGCGTGTCGTAGAAGGCGACTAAAAGGGGAGGGAGCGGGTGGCTGGAAATCCTCCCCTCTCTTGTTTTTTTTTTTAATTTTCCAAAAGAAGGAACAGAGAAGGGAGTCAGGTGAGGATATTCCCCTTAAGGCCCAGTTCTCTGTTCTTAACGCTACCTCGCTAATGCGGGAAATGGCAAATAGTATGAAAGAAAGAAAGAAAGATATATATATATATATATATATATATATATATATATATATATATATATATATATATATATATATATATATATATATATATATATATATATATGGAGGGAACGAGGAGAAGAGGGAGACCAAATTGGAGGTGGAAAGATGGAGTGAAAAAGATTTTGTGTGATCGGGGCCTGAACATGCAGGAGGGTGAAAGGAGGGCAAGGAATAGAGTGAATTGGAGCGATGTGGTATACCGGGGTTGACGTGCTGTCAGTGGATTGAATCAAGGCATGTGAAGCGTCTGGGGTAAACCATGGAAAGCTGTGTAGGTATGTATATTTGCGTGTGTGGACGTATGTATATACATGTGTATGGGGGGGGGTTGGGCCATTTTCTTTCGTCTGTTTCCTTGCGCTACCTCGCAAACGCGGGAGACAGCGACAAAGTATAAAAAAAATATATATATATATATATATATATATATATATATATATATATATATATATATATGAATGTAGGTTTGCGGCAGGGGTGTGTGATGTCTCCATGGTTGTTTAATTTGTTTATGGATGGGGTTGTTAGGGAGGTAAATGCAAGAGTCCTGGAAAGAGGGGCAAGTATGAAGTCTGTTGGGGATGAGAGAGCTGGGAAGTGAGTCAGTTGTTGTTCGCTGATGATACAGCGCTGGTGGCTGATTCATGTGAGAAACTGCAGAAGCTGGTGACGGAGTTTGGTAAAGTGTGTGGAAGAAGAAAGTTAAGAGTAAATGTGAATAAGAGCAAGGTTATTAGGTACAGTAGGGTTGAGGGTCAAGTCAATTGGGAGGTGAGTTTGAATGGAGAAAAACTGGAGGAAGTGAAGTGTTTTAGATATCTGGGAGTGGATCTGTCAGCGGATGGAACCATGGAAGCGGAAGTGGATCATAGGGTGGGGGAGGGGGCGAAAATTTTGGGAGCCTTGAAAAATGTGTGGAAGTCGAGAACATTATCTCGGAAAGCAAAAATGGGTATGTTTGAAGGAATAGTGGTTCCAACAATGTTGTATGGTTGCGAGGCGTGGGCTATGGATAGAGTTGTGCGCAGGAGGATGGATGTGCTGGAAATGAGATGTTTGAG
The DNA here is from genome assembly GCF_036320965.1 of Panulirus ornatus. Lineage (NCBI taxonomy): Eukaryota > Metazoa > Arthropoda > Malacostraca > Decapoda > Palinuridae > Panulirus > Panulirus ornatus. The sequence goes on from NC_092233.1 coordinate 49,590,775, forward strand.
GACAATGTGTGGTGTGAGGTGGTTTGATCGAGTAAGTAACGTAAGGGTAAGAGAGATGTGTGGAAATAAAAAGAGCGTGGTTGAGAGAGCAGAAGAGGGTGTTTTGAAATGGTTTGGGCACATGGAGAGAATGAGTGAGGAAAGATTGACCAAGAGGATATATGTGTCGGAGGTGGAGGGAACGAGGAGAAGAGGGAGACCAAATTGGAGGTGGAAAGATGGAGTGAAAAAGATTTTGTGTGATCGGGGCCTGAACATGCAGGAGGGTGTAAGGAGGGCAAGGAATAGAGTGAATTGGAGCGATGTGGTATACAGGGGTTGACGTGCTGTCAGTGGAGTGAATCAAGGCATGTGAGGCGTCTGGGGTGGACCATGGAAAGCTGTGTAGGTATATATACACGTGTGTGGACATGTGTATGTACATGTGTATGGGGGGGGGTTGGGCCATTTCTTTCGTCTGTTTCCTTGCGCTACCTCGCAGACGCGGGAGACAGCGACAAAGTATAAAAAAAAAAAAAAAAAAAAAAAAATATATATATATATATATATATATATATATATATATATATATATATATATATCTTTCTTTCATACTATTCGCCATTTCCCGCGTTAGCAAGGTAGCGTTAAGAACAGAGGACTGGGCCTCTGAGGGAATATCCTCACCTGGCCTCGTTCTCTGTTCCTTCTTTTGGAAAATCAAAAAAAAATGAGAGGGGAGGATTTCCAGCCCCCGCTCCCTCTTCTTTTAGTCGCCTTCTACGACACGCAGGGAATACGTGGGAAGTATTCTTTCTCCCCTATCCCCAGGGATATATATATATATATTATATATATATATATATATATATATATATATATATATATATATATATATATATATATATATATATATATATATATATATATATACTGTATGGCACAGTACCCTAATGTTTATGGAAATAAGGATGACAAAGACGAAGTGCCCAGTGAAGCCCCTGTCGAAGTAGAACAGTCTGATAAAGTCTCAGTAGAAGCATAGTTTTTAAAATCTATTTGGTTTAGTGTAATTGTTAATGTACATAAAATATCTTGTAAACTTTAGTGATGACAAAATATTTCATATGTGACTGAAAGTGTGCACATGCAGTATTGTCATGACATAAGGCATTATATGAAATTTATGATTAATGCATTAGAAAATTATGATGCAATTACTTATTTGAAAATCTTGGAACAAACAGTAATCATTAATGAGGAGATAAATTGTAAATAAAATGGATATGCGGGTGCTATGTATGTGTTTTGAATTTGACATTATACTGTTATTTTCATTTTAGTAATAAAATGAAAACTTTTTAGAATGATGCCTTACATATTTTAAACATACTTATTTAATGTATTCACTTAAAACCTCATAATTTTGTACAATAAAAGAGTATATCTTATAAACAGCTATGGTAATAATTTGGTAATAAAAATTTCTGAAAACATCTTGAATGGCAAAATTAATATTTTTATAAATGAACAGGATTTTTTCGAACATTAATAAAATGGTGAAATTTGTTATATTTGGTAGAGTATGAATCCACTTGTCTAAAACACCCTGCTTAGAGTGAGCTGTAAGAACATGTGTGAGGGTTTTTTCTCTTCCTTTCCCTTATATATTATTAGGGGAGAAAGAATACTTCCCACGTATTCCCTGCGTGTCGTAGAAGGCGACTAAAAGGGAAGGGAGCGGGGGGCTGGAAATCCTCCCCTCTCGTTTTTTTTTTTTTTTTTTTTTTTTTTTTTTTTAATTTTCCAAAAGAAGGAACAGAGAAGAGGTCCAGGTGAGGATATTCCCTCAAAGGCCCAGTCCTCTGTTCTTAACGCTACCTCGCTATCGCGGGAAATAGCGAATAGTATGAAAAAAAAAAAAAAAAAAAATATATATATATATATATATATATATATATATATATATATATATATATAACTCCAGTACCACCAGAAATATCATTGAATCTTCTATCATTAAATACACAAAGAATTATAACAATATTAGTGAAGGTCTATACAAAATGGATAACTTTATTGTTGATGAGATTTGTAAATAATTCACGTTCTTGTCCGCATAATAAGTTTATGATACGTTCGCGGTCTGCCTTGGACAATCACCTTTTTACCAAAAGTAAGTCCTAGCCACTTGGTAAACATGCAGTTGTTTACCAAATGGCGTCCTAGCTTCGTCTCTTCGATGTATATCAACTGACATATTTCTCTCTTGTGTCTCCTCTAATGATGTGATTATTACACGAAAGTGCACTTGGGAACAATGTTGTATGGTTGCGAGGCGTGGGCTATGGATAGAGTTGTGCGCAGGAGGATGGATGTGCTGGAAATGAGATGTCTGAGGACAATGTGTGGTGTGAGGTGGTTTGATCGAGTAAGTAACGTAAGGGTGAGAGAGATGTGTGGAAATAAAAAGAGCGTGGTTGAGAGAGCAGAAGAGGGTGTTTTGAAATGGTTTGGGCACATGGAGAGAATGAGTGAGGAAAGGTTGACCAAGAGGATATATGTGTCGGAGGTGGAGGGAACGAGGAGAAGAGGGAGACCAAATTGGAGGTGGAAAGATGGAGTGAAAAAGATTTTGTGTGATCGGGGCCTGAACATGCAGGAGGGTGAAAGGAGGGCAAGGAATAGAGTGAATTGGAGCAATGTGGTATACCGGGGTTGACGTGCTGTCAGTGGATTGAATCAAGACATGTGAAGCGTCTGGGGTAAACCATGGAAAGCTGTGTAGGTATGTATATTTGCGTGTGTGGACGTATGTATATACATGTGTATGGGGGGGGGGTTGGGCCATTTCTTTCGTCTGTTTCCTTGCGCTACCTCGCAAACGCGGGAGACAGCGACAAAGTATAAAAAAAAAATATATATATATATATATATATATATATATATATATATATATATATATATAACATTGATTTACAAACGTTTGTTTTTCATTTGCAGGAAAGCGTTCATGTTTGGGAGAGAGCCTAGCCCGTATGGAGCTGCTTATCTTTTCGACGGCACTGATGCAGAGCCTCAGTTTCTCCCATCCTCCAGGCAAGAAGATCCACCTTCGTCCTGAGCCCAACAACCCGTTCTTCCGCAACCCGCAAATGCAGGACATCGTCATCACCGTCCGCCACTGATGCTTGACATAATGTATTGCTCCTCTTCAATGTCAAGCAGGAATATTTGTGATTAGTAGGATTAATGTGATAATTGAAGAATTCCTATATGTGGTGTTAGTTTTGATTATATAATTGATATATGTATTATAGTTATAGAAATATATAAGCCATATATATATATATATATATATATATATATATATATATATATATATATATATATATATATATATATATATATATATATATATATATATATATATATACATAGATAGATAGATAGATGTATGTATATATATTCATTCTTGAACAATCACATGTTTACCAAATGGCGTCCTAGCTACGTCTCTTCGTTGTATATCAAATGACTGTTACATTTCTCTTGTGTCTTCATTGATGTGATTATTACACGAAAGCGCACTTGGGAACTTACCGTGTTATATTTTCCCCGTTGACTCATGAGAGTATATATATATATATATATATATATATATATATATATATATATATATATATATATATATATATATATATATATATATATATAGTTCTTTTTTTTTTTCTTTGTCGCTGTCTCCCGCGTTTGCGAGGTAGCGCAAGGAAACAGACGAAAGAAATGGCCCAACCCACCCCCAGACACATGTATATACATACACGTCCACACACGCAAATATACATACCTACACAGCTTTCCATGGTTTACCCCAGACGCTTCACATGCCCTGATTCAATCCACTGACATCACATCAACCCCGGTATACCACATCGATCCAATTCACTCTATTCCTTGCCCTCCTTTCACCCTCCTGCATGTTCAGGCCCCGATCACACAAAATCTTTTTCACTCCATCTTTCCACCTCCAATTTGGTCTCCCACTTCTCGTTCCCTCCGCCTCCGACACATATATCCTCTTGGTCAATCTTTCCTCACTCATTCTCTCCATGTGCCCAAACCATTTCAAAACACCCTCTTCTGCTCTCTCAACCACGCTCTTTTTATTTCCACACATCTCTCTAACCCTTACGTTACTTACTCGATCAAACCACCTCACACCACACATTGTCCTCAAACATCTCATTTCCAGCACATCCACCCTCCTGCGCACAACTCTATCCATAGCCCACGCCTCGCAACCATACAACATTGTTGGAACCACTATTCCTTCAAACATACCCATTTTTGCTTTCCGAGATAATGTTCTCGACTTCCACACATTCTTCAAGGCTCCCAGGATTTTCGCCCCCTCCCCTACCCTATGATCCACTTCCGCTTCCATGGTTCCATCCGCTGCCAGATCCACTCCCAGATATCTAAAACACTTTACTTCCTCCAGTTTTTCTCCATTCAAACTTACCTCCCAATTGACTTGACCCTCAACCCTACTGTACCTAATAACCTTGCTCTTATTCACATTTACTCTTAACTTTCTTCTTTCACACACTTTACCAAACTCCGTCACCAGCTTCTGCAGTTTCTCACATGAATCAGCCACCAGCGCTGTATCATCAGCGAACAACAACTGACTCACTTCCCAAGCTCTCTCATCCACAACAGACTTCATACTTGCCCCTCTTTCCAAAACTCTTGCATTCACCTCCCTAACAACCCCATCCATAAACAAATTAAACAACCATGGAGACATCACACACCCCTGCCGCAAACCTACATTCACTGAGAACCAATCACTTTCCTCTCTTCCTACACGTACACATGCCTTACATCCTCGATAAAAACTTTTCACTGCTTCTAACAACTTGCCTCCCACACCGTATATTCTTAATACCTTCCACAGAGCATCTCTATCAACTCTATCATATGCCTTCTCCAGATCCATAAATGATACATATAAATCCATTTGCTTTTCTAAGTATTTCTCACATACATTCTTCAAAGCAAACACCTGATCCACACATCCTCTACCACTTCTGAAACCACACTGCTCTTCCCCAATCTGATGCTCTGTACATGCCTTCACCCTCTCAATCAATACCCTCCCATATAATTTAACAGGAATACTCAACAAACTTATACCTCTGAAATTTGAGCACTCACTCTTATCCCCCTTTGCCTTTGTACAATGGCACGATGCAGGCATTCCGCCAATCCTCAGGCACCTCACCATGAGTCATACATACATTAAATAACCTTACCAACCAGTCAACAATACAGTCACCCCCTTTTTTAATAAATTCCACTGCAATACCATCCAAACCTGCTGCCTTGCCGGCTTTCATCTTCCGCAAAGCTTTTACTACCTCTTCTCTGTTTACCAAATCATTTTCCCTAACCCTCTCACTTTGCACACCACCTCGACCAAAACACCCTATATCTGCCACTCTATCATCAAATACATTCAACAAACCTTCAAAATACTCACTCCATCTCCTTCTCACATCACCACTACTTGTTATCACCTCCCCATTTGCGCCCTTCACTGAAGTTCCCATTTGCTCCCTTGTCTTGCGCACTTTATTTACCTCCTTCCAAAACATCTTTTTATTCTCCCTAAAATTTAATGATACTCTCTCACCCCAACTCTCATTTGCCCTCTTTTTCACCTCTTGCACCTTTCTCTTGACCTCCTGTCTCTTTCTTTTATACATCTCCCACTCAATTGCATTTTTTCCCTGCAAAAATCGTCCAAATGCCTCTCCCTTCTCTTTCACTAATACTCTTACTTCTTCATCCCACCACTCACTACCCTTTCTAATGAACCCACCTCCAACTCTTCTCATGCCACAAACATCGTTTGCGCAATCCATCACTGATTCCCTAAATACATCCCATTCCTCCCCCACTCCCCTTACTTCCATTGTTCTCACCTTTTTCCATTCTGTACTCAGTCTCTCCTGGTACTTCCTCACACAAGTCTCCTTCCGAAGCTCACTTACTCTCTCTTCACCCCAACATTCACTCTTCTTTTCTGAAAACCCATACAAATCTTCACCTTCACCTCCACAAGATAATGATCAGACATCCCTCCAGTTGCACCTCTCAGCACATTAACATCCAAAAGTCTCTCTTTCGCGCGCCTGTCAATTAACACGTAATCCAATAACGCTCTCTGGCCATCTCTCCTACTTACATACGTATACTTATGTATATCTCTCTTTTTAAACCAGGTATTCCCAATCACCAGTCCTTTTTCAGCACATAAATCTACAAGCTCTTCACCATTTCCATTTACAACACTGAACACCCCATGTATACCAATTATTCCCTCAACTGCTACATTACTCACCTTTGCATTCAAATCACCCATCACTATAACCCGGTCTCGTGCATCAAAACCACTAACACACTCATTCAGCTGCTTCCAAAACGTTTGCCTCTCATGATCTTTCTTCTCATGGCCAGGTGCATATGCACCAATAATCACCCATCTCTCTCCATCAACTTTCAGTTTTACCCATATTAATCGAGAATTTACTTTCTTACATTCTATCACATACTCCCACAACTTCTGTTTCAGGAGTACTGCTACTCCTTCCCTTGCTCTTGTCCTCTCACTAACCTCTGACTTTACTCCCAAGACATTCCCAAACCACTCTTCCCCTTTATCCTTGAGCTTCGTTTCACTCAGGGCCAAAACATCCAGGTTCCTTTCCTCAAACATACTACCTATCTCTCCTTTTTTCACATCTTGGTTACATCCACACACATTTAGACACCCCAGTCTGAGTCTTCGAGGAGGATGAGCACTCCCCGCGTGACTCCTTCTTCTGTTTCCCATTTTAGAAAGTTAAAGAATATACATATATATGTATATATATATATATATATATATATATATATATATATATATATATATATATATATATATATATATATATATATATACACACATATATATATATATATATATATATATATATATATATATATATATATATATATATTTTTATTTTCCAAAAAGAGGGAACAGAGAACGAGGCCAGGTGAGGATACTCCCTCAGAGGCCCAGTCCTCTGTTCTTAACGGTACCTTGCTAATGCGGGAAATGGCGAATAGTTTGAAAGAAAAAGATATATATATATATATATATATATATATATATATATATATATATATATATATATATATATATATATATATATATATATATATATATTAGATACAGTAGGGTTGAGGGACAAGTCAATTGGGAGGTAGGTTTGAATGGAGAAAAACTGTAGGAAGTGAAGTGTTTTAGATATCTAGGAGTGGATTTGGCAGCGGATGGAAGAATAGAAGCGGAAGTGAATCATAGTGTGGGGGAGGGGTCGAAAGTTCGGGGAGCGTTGAGAAATGTATGGAAGGCGAGAACGTTATATTGGGAAACAATACTGGATATGTTTGAAGGAATAGTGGGTCCAACAATGTTATAGGGATCCGAGGCGTGGGCTATGGATAGAGTTGTGTGGAGGAGGGTGGATGTGCTGAAAATGAGATGTTTGAGAACAACATGTGGTGTGAGGTAGTCTGATCGAGTAAGTAATGAAAAGGTAAGAGAGAGGTGTGGTAATGAAAAGATTGTGGTTGAGAGATCAGAAGAGGGTGTTTTGAAATGGTTTGGTCACATGGAGAGAATGAGTGAGGAAAGATTGACCAAGTGGATATATGTGTCAGAGGCGGAGGGAACGAGGAGAAGAGGGAGACGAAATTGGAGGTGGAAAGATGGATTGAAAAAGATTTTGAGTGATCGGGGCCTGAACATGCAGGAGGGTGAAAGGCGTGCAAGGAATAGAGTGAATTAGAACGATGTGGTATACCGGGGTCGACATGCTGTCAGTAGATTGAACCAGAGCATGTGAAGCGTCTGGGGTAAACTAAGGAAAGTTCTGTGGTGCCTGGATATGGAAATCTTGCTATGACACATCAAATCCTTGCTATGAACCAAGACATCTTGCTATGAAACATGATTACCACAGGACATCTTGCTATGACCCAGGACACCTTATTATAACGCAGGACATCTTGCTATGAAACATGATTACCCCAGGACATCTTGCTATGACTCAGGACATCTTGCTTTGAAACATGATTATCCCAGGACATCTTACTATGACCAAGGATATCTTGCTATGAAACATAACTTCTGCAGGACATCATCCTATGAAACATGTTTACCCCAGGACATCTTGCTATGACCCAGGACAACTTGCTATGAAAAATGATATCCAGGACATCTTGCTATGAACCAGGACATCTTACTATGACCCAGGAGATCTTGCTATGAAACATGATTTCCCCAGGACATCTTGCTATGACCCAGGACATCTTGCTATGACTCAAAACATCATGCTATGAAATATGATTAACCCAGGACATCTTCCTATGACCAGGACATCTTGCTATGAAAGATGATTACCTCAGGACATCTTGCTATGAAACATGATTACCCCAGAACATCTTGCTTTGACCCAGGACATCTTACTATGACCTAGGACATCTTGCTATGAATCATGATTACCCCAGGACATCTTGCTATGGCCCAGGACATCTTCCTATGACCTAGTACATCTAACTGAGACCCAGGAATCTTGCTGTGACCCAGGACATCTTGATATGAAACATGATTATCCCAGGACATCTTGCTGTGAATTAAACGTACTCCAGGACATCTTGATGTGAATTATACGTACTCCAGGACATCTTGCTATGACCCAGGGCATCTTACTATGACACAGGATATCTAACTATGACCCAGGATATCTTGCTATAACCCAGGACATCTTGCAATGAAACATGATTATCCCACGACATCTTGCTTTGACCCAGGCCATTTCTCTATGAAACATGATTACCCCTGGACATCTTGCTATGACCAAAGTCATCCTATGTCCCAAGACATCTTGCTATGAAACAAGATCACCCCCAAGGCATCTTTCCATGAACCAGGACATTTTGCTATGACGCAAGACATCTTGCTATGAAACATGATTATCCCAGGAAATATTGCTATGAAACATGGTTACCCCAGGAAATCTTGCTATGACACATCACATCCTGCTATGAACCAAGACATCTCTCTATGGAATAAGATCACCCCAGGACATCTTGCTATGACCCAGGACATCTTACTATGACCCAGGATATCTTGCTCTGAAACTTGATTACCACAAGACATCTTGCTATGAAGCATGATTACGCCAGGACATCTTGCTATGATAGATGATTACTCCAGGACATCTAGCTGTGACCCAGGATATCAACAAGATTACCCCAGGACATCTAGCTATTACCCAGGACATCTTGCTATGAAACATGATTACCCCAGGATATCTTGCTATGACCCAGGACATCTTGCCATGAAACTGATTACCCCAGGACATCTTGCTATGACCCAGTACATTTTGCCATGACCTAAGACATCTTGTTATGAAAAATGACTACCCCAGGACATCTTGCTATGTCTCAGGACATCTTGCTATGAAACTTCATTGTCCCAGGACATCTTGCTTTGAAACACGGTTACTCCCAGAAATCTTGCTATGACAAATCACATCTTGATATGACCCAAGATATCTTGCTATGAAACAACATTACCCCAGGACATCTTGCTATGACCCAGGACATCTTACCATGACCCAGGATATCTTGATTTGAAAAATGATTACCCCAGGATATCTTGCTATGACACAGGACATTTTGCTATGAAACATGATTATCCCAGGACATCTTACTATGAACCAGGACATCTCGCTATGAAACATGACTTCCCACGACATCTTGCTATGAAACAGGAATACCCCAGGACATCTTGCTATGACCCAGCAAATCTTGCTATGACTCAGGACATCTTGCTATGAAACATGATTATCCCAGGACATCTTACTTTGGCCCAGGACATGTCGTTATGAAACATGACTTCCCATCACATCTTGCTATGAAACATGATTACCCCAAGACATATTGCTATGACCCAGGACATCTTGCTATGACCCAAAACATCTTGTTATAACCCAAGACATCTTACTATGACCCAGGACATCTTGTTATGAAACATGACTTCCCCTGGACATCTTGCCATGAAACATGATTATCCAAGGACATCTTGCTATGAACCAGGAGAACTTGCCATGACTCAGGACATCTTGCTATAAAACATGATTATCCCATGACATCTTACTATGATCCAGGACATCTTGCTATGAAACATGACTTCCCTAGAACATCTTGCTATGAAACATGATTACCCCAGGACATCTTGCTGTGACCCAGGACATCTTACTATGAAACATGATTACCCCAGGACATCTTGCTATGACCCAGAACATCTTACTATGACCCAGGACATCTTGCAATGAAACATGATTACCCCAGGACAACTTGCTCTGACCCAGGACACCTTGCTATGAATCAGGACATCTTGCTATGAAACATTATTATCCCAGGACATCTTACTATGATCCAAGGCATCTTGCTATGAAACATGACTTCCTCAGGACATCTTGCTATGAAATATGATTACCCCAGGACATCTTGCTATGAAAAATGTTTACCCCAGAAGATCTTGCTATGACCCAGGACATCTTACTATGACCCACGACATCTTGCAATGAAACATGATTACCCCAGGTTATCTTGTTATGACCCAGGACATCTTGCTATGACTCAGGACATCTTGCTATGAAACTTGATTATCCCAGGACATCTTGCTCTGAAACATGGTTACCCCAGGAAATCTTGCTATGACACATCAAATCTTGCTCTGACCCAAGACATCTTGTTATGAAACATGATTATCACAGGGCATCTTGCTCTGACCAAAGACATCTTACTATGACTCATGACATCTTCTTATGAAACATGAATACCCCAGGACATCTTCCTATGACTCAGATCTTGTTATGAAACATGATTATCCAAGGACATCTTACTATGACCCAGGACATCTTTCTATGAAACATGACTTCTCCAGGACATCTTCTTATGAAACATGTTTACTCCAGGACATCTTGCTATGACCCAGGACATCTAGCTAAGAAACATGATTATCCAGGACATCTTGCTATGACCCAGGACATCTTCCTATGACCCAGGACATCTTGCTAGGAAACAAGATTTCCAAAGGGACATCTTTCTATGACTCAGGACATCTTGCTATTACTCAGGACATCTTGCTGTGAAACATGATTACCCCTGGTCATCTTCCTATTACCATGACATCTTGCTTTGAAAGATGATCACCTCAGGACACCTTGCTATGAAACATGATTACCCAAGGACATCTTGCTTTGACCTAGGACATCTTACTATGACCTAGGCATCTTGCTATGAATCATGATTACCCTAGGACATCTTGCTATGACCCATGACATCTTACTATGACCCGGTACATCTAACTATGACATAGGACATATTGCTAAGACCCAGGACTTCTTGCTATGAAAGATGATTATCCCAGGAAATCTTGCTATGAATCATGATTACCCCAGGACATCTTGCTATGACCCAGGACATCTAACTATGACCCAGGACATGTTTCTATGACCAAGGACATCTTGCTATGAAACATGATTATCCGAGGACATCTTGCTGTGACCCCGGACATCTCTCTATGAAACATGATACCCCCAGTACATCTTGCTATGACTAAAGACATCTTCCTATGACCCAAGATGTCTTGCTATGAAACAAAATCACCCCCAAGACATCTTGCCATGACCCAGCCCATTTTGCTATGGCCCATGACATCTTACTATGACCCAGTATATCTAACTATGACCCAGGACATCTTGCTATGAAACATGATTATCCCAGGACATCTTGCTTTGAATCCGGACATCTCTCTATGAATCATGATTACCCCAGGAAATCTTGCTAAGACACATCACATCTTGCTATGACCCAAGACATCTTGCAATGAAACAGTTACCCCAGGACATCTTGCTATGACCCAGGACATCTTACTATGACCCAGGACATTTTGCTATGAAACATGATTACCCCAGGACATCTTGCTATGACTCAGGACATCTTGCTATGAAACATGATTATCCTAGGACATCTTCCTATGACCCAGGACATCTTGCTAGGAAACATGATTTCCCCAGGACATCTTTCTATTACTCAGGACATCTTGCTATTACTCAGGACATCTTGCTGTGAAACATGATTACCCCTGGTCATCTTCCTATTACCATGACATCTTGCTTTGAAAGATAATCACCTCAGGACACCTTGCTATGAAACATGATTACCCAAGGACATCTTGCTTTGACCCAGGACATCTTACTATGACCTAGGACATCTTGCTATGAATCATGATTACCCTAGGACATCTTGCTATGACATATGACATCTTACTATGACCCAGCACATCTAACTATGACCCAGAACATCTTGCTAAGACCCAGGACATCTTGCTATGAAAGATGACTATCCCAAGACATCTTGCTATGAATCATGATTACCCCAGTACATCTTGCTATGACCCAAGACATCTAACTATGACCCAGGACATCTACCTATGACCCAGAGCATGTTTCTATGACCCAGGACATCTTGCTATGAAACATGATTATCCGAGGACATCTTGCTTTGACCCCGGACATCTCTCTATGAAACATGATACCCCCAGTACATCTTGCTATGACCAAAGACATCTTCCTATCACCCACGATGTCTTCCTATGAAACAAGATCACCCCCAAGACATCTTGCCATGGCTCAGGGCATTTTGCCATGGTCCATGACATCTTACTATGGCCCAGTATATCTAACTATGCCCCAGGACATCTTGCTATGACCCAGGACGTCTAACTATGACCCAGGACATCTTCGTATGAACTAGGACATCTTGCTATGAAACATGATTATCCGAGGACATCTTACTATGACCCAGGACATCTTGCTATGAAACATGATTATCCGAGGACATCTTGCTTTGACCCCGGGCATCTCTCTATGAAACATGATTAACCCAGGAAATCTTGCTATGACACATCACATCTTTCTATGACCCAAGACATCTTGCTATGAAACATAATTACCCCAGGACATCTTGCTATGACCCAGGACATCTTGCTATGAAACATAATTACCCCAGGACATCTTGCTATGACCCAGGACATCTTGCTATGAAACATAATTACCCCAGGAACTCTTGCTGTTACCCAGAACATCTTACTATGACCCAGGACATTTTGCTATGAAACATGATTACCCCAGGACATCTTCCTATGACTCAGGACATCTTGCTATGAAACATGATTATCCTAGGACATCTTACTATGACCCAGGACATCTTACTATGAATCATGATTACCCCTGGACATCTTGCTATGACCCAGGATATCTTACTGTGACCCAGGACATCTAACTATGACCCAGGACATCTTGATATGACCGAGGACATCTTGCTATAAAACATGATTGTCCCAGGACATCTTGCTATGAAACACTATTTACCCAGGACATCTTCCTATGACCAAAGACATCATGCTATGATGCAAGACATCTTGCTATGAAACATGATTATCCCAGGACATCTTGATATGAAACATGATTACCCCAGGACATCTAGCTATGACCCAAGACTTCTTGCTATGAAATATGATTACCCCAGGGCATCTTGCTATGCCCAAGGACATGTTGCTATGAAACATGATTACAGCAGGACATCTTGCTATGACACAAGACATCCTTTTATGACCAGAGACATCCTGCATTGACCCAGGACATCTTGCTATGTAACAGGATTACCCCAGGACATCTTGCTATGAAACATAATCACCCCAGGACATCTAGCTATGACCCACGAAATCTTGCTATGAAACATGATTACTCCAGGACATCTTGCTATGGCCCAAGACATCTTGCTATGAAACATGATTACTCCAGGACATTTAGCTGTGACCCAGGAAATCCTCCTATGATACATGATTATCCCAGGACATCTTGCTATGACCCATAAAATCTTGCTATAAAACATGATTACCCCCAGGATATCTTGACATGACCCAGTACATTTTGCTATGACCCGAGACATCTTGCTATGAAGCATGACTACCCCAGGACATCTTCCTATGGCTAAGGACATCTTCCTATAAAATCTATTATCCCAGGACATCTTCCTATGAAACTTGGTTACCCAGGAAATCTTGGTATGACATATCACATCTTGCTATGACCCAAGACATCTTGCTATGAAACGTGATTACCCCAGGACATCTTGCTATAACCAAGGACATCTTGCTATGAAACATGATTTACTTAGGACATCTTACTACGACCCAGGACATCTTCCTATGAAACATGATTACCCCAGAACATCTTACTATGAAACATGATTACCCCAGAACATCTTACTATGAAACATGATTACTCCAGAACATCTTACTATGAAACATGATTACCCCAGAACATCTTACTATGAAACATGATTACTCCAGAACATCTTACTATGAAACATGATTACCCCAGAACATCTTGCTATGAAACATGATTACTCCAGGACATCTTACTATGAAACATGATTACCCCAGAACATCTTACTATGAAACATGATTACCCCAGAACATCTTACTATGAAACATGATTACCTCCAGAACATCTTACTATGAAACATGATTACCCCAGAACATCTTACTATGAAACATGATTACTCCAGAACATCTTACTATGAAACATGATTACTCCAGAACATCTTGTCATAAAACATGACTTCCCGAGGACACTTTGCTATGAAACATGATTACCCCAGGACAAATTGCTATGACCCAGGATGATGTACTATAACCCAGGACATCTTGCTATGACCCAAGACATCTTACTATGACCATGACATCTTGCTATGGACCAGTACATCTTGATATGACCTAGGATATCTTGCTATGAAAGACGACTACCCAGGACTTCTTACTATGACCCAGGACATCTTCCTATGACCCAGTACATCTTATTATGACCCACGACATCTTGCTATGAAACATGATTACCCTAGGACATCTTGCTATGAAACATGATTACCCCAAGACATCTTGCTATGAATCCGGACATCTTACTATGTCCCAGAACATCTTGCTATGACCCAGGATATTTTGCTATGAAAAATGATTATCCGAGGACATCTTGCTATGACTCAGGACCTCTTGCTATGAAACATGATTATCCCAGGACATCTTGCTATGACCCAGGACATCTTCCTATGACCCAGGATATCTTGCTATGAAACATGGTTATCCGAGGACATCTTGCTTTGACCCCGGACATCTCTCTATGACACATCAATCTTGCTATGACCCAAGAAATCTTGCTATGAAACATAATTACCCCAGGACATCTTGCTATGACCCAGGACATCTTATTATGACCCAGGACATTTTGCTATGAAACATGATTACTCCAGCACATCTTGCTATGACTCAGGACATCTTGCTATGAAACATGATTATCCTAGGACATCTTACTGTGACCCAGGACATCTTGCTATGAATCATGATTGCCCTAGGACATCTTGCTATGACCCAGGATATCTTACTGTGACCCAGGACATCTAACTATGACCCAGGACATACCCAGAATATATTACTATGACCCAGGACATCCTGCTATGATCCAGGACTTCTTACTATGACCCAGCACATCTTGCTATGAAATAACAGGTTTACCCCAGGACATCTTGCTATGACCCAGGACATCTTACTTTGACCCAGGACATTTTGTTATGAAACGTGAATACCACAAGACATCCTGCTATGTCTCAGGATATCTTACTATGACCCAGGACATTTTGGTATGACCCAGGACATCTTGCCATGACGCAGGACATCTTCCTGTGAAACATGATTATCCCAGGACATCTTGCTATGACCCAGGACATCTTGCCATGACCCAGGACATCTTCCTGTGAAACATGATTATCCCAGGACATCTTGCTATGACCCAGGACATCTTGCTATGAAACATGATTACCCCAGGACATCTTACTATGACCCAGGATATCATACTATGACCCAGGACATCTCACTATGAACCAGTACATCTTACTGTGACCTAAGACATCTTGCTATGAAACATGATTATCCCTGGAAATGTTGCTATGACTTAGGACATCTTACTCTAATCCAGGACATATCGCTATGAAACATGATTACCCTAGGATATCTTGCTATAACACAGGACAATTTACTATGACCCAGGACATCTTGCTATGACCCAGCACATCTTGCTATGAAACATGATTACCCCAGGACGTCTTGCTACGACCCAGGACATCTTTCTATGACCTAGGACATCTTGCTATGAAAGATGATACCCCAGGACATCTTACTATGGCTCAGAACATCTTGCTATGACCCAGGATATCTTACTATGACCCAGGACATCTTTCTTTAAAACATGGTTATCCCAGGAATATTGCTATGACCTAGGACATCTTGCTATGAAACATAATTACCCCAGGACATCTTACTATGACCCAGGAAATCTTGCTACGACCCAGAAACTCTCACTATGACCCAGGACATCCTGCTATGACCCAGGACATCTTGCTATGACCCAGGACATGTTACTACGACCGAGGACATTTTGCTATGAAACATTATATCCCCAGAACATCTTGCTATGACCTAGGGTATCTTACTATGAAAAAGGACATCTTCCTATGAATCATGATTACCCCAGGACATCTTGCTATGACCCAGGATATCTTGGTATGACCCAAGACATCTTGCTATGAAATATGATTACCCCAGGAGGTCTTGCTATGACCCAGGACATCATGCTATGAAATATGATTACCCCAGGACATCTTGCTATGAAACATGATTAATCCAGGACATCTTGCTATGAAAGATGATTACCTTAGGACATCTAGCTATGACCCAGGACATCTTCCTATGAAATATGATTACCCCACGACATCTTTCTATGAAACATGATTACCCCACGACATCTTTCTATGAAACATGATTATATAGCACATGTTACTATGACCCTGGACATTTTCCTATGACCCAAGACATCTTGCTATGACCTAGGACATCTTCCTATGACCCAAGAATCTTGCTATGACCCAAGACATCTTCGTATGACCCAGGACATTTTGCTATGAAACAAGATTACCCCAGGACATCTTGCTATGAAACATGATTACACCAGAACCACTAGGTATAACCCAGAATATCTTCTATGAAATATGATTAATCAAGGACGTCTTGCTATGGCCCAGGACATTTTGCTATGAAATATGATTACCCCAGGACATATAGCTTTGACCCAGGACATCTTGCCATGAAACATGATTACCCTAGGACATCTTGCTATGACCCAAGGCATCTTGCTCTGACCCAAGATATCTTGCTATGACCCAAGATATATTGCTATGAAACATGGTTACCCCCAGGACATCTTGCTACGACCCAGTACATTTTGCTATGACCCAAGACATCTTCCTGTGAAACATGATTACCCATGGACATCTTGCTATAACTCGGACCTTTTGCTATGAAACTTGATTATCCCAGGACATCTTGCTGCGAAACATGGTTACCCCAGGACATCTTGCTATGACTAATCACTTCTTGCTATGACCAAAGACATCTTGCTATGAAACATGATTACCCCAGGACATCTTGCTATGACCAAGGACATCTTACTGTGAGCCAGGAAATCTTGCTATGACACATGATTACCCCAAGACATCTTGCTATGACTCAGGACAATTTGCTATGAAACATGATTATCCTAGGACATCTTACTATAACCCAGGACATCTTGCTATGAAACATGACTTCCCAGGACATCTTGCTATGAGACATATTTACCACAGGACATCTTGCTATGACCCAGAACATCTTGCTTTGACCCAGGACATCTTTCTATGAAACATTATTACCCCAGGACTTCTTGCTATGACCCAGGACATGTTGCAATGACTCAGGACATCTTGCTATGCAACAAGATTACCCCTGGACATCTTACTGTGACCCAAGACATCTTGCTATGAAACATGACTTCCCAGGACATCTTACTATGAAACTTGATTACCCCAGGACATCTAGCTATGACCCAGGACATCTTCCTATGAAACATGATTATCAGAGGACATCTTGTTTTGACCCAGGACATCTTACTATGACCCAGGACATCTTGCTATGAAACATGATTACCACAGGAAATCTTGCTATGACCCAGGGCATCTTAGTATGACCCTGGAGATCTTGCTATGATACATGATCACCCTAGGACATCTTGCTATGACTCAGGACATTTTGCTATGAAACTTGATTATCCCAGGACATCTTGCGATAAAACATAACTTTCCAGGACATCTTGCTATTAAACATGATTACCCCAGGACATCTTGCTATGACCTAGGATATCTTACTATGACCCAGGACACCTTCCTATGAAAAATGATTACCCCAGGACATCTTGTTATGATCCAGGACATCTTGTTATGAAACATGCTTAACGCAAGATATCTTACTACGACACAGGACATCTTTCTATGACCCAGGACGTCTTACTATGACCCAGGACATCTTGCTATGAAACATAATTACCCCAAGACATTTTGCTGTGACCCAGGACATCTTACTATGACCTAGGACATCTTGCTATGACCCTGGACATCTTACTATGATCCAAGACATCTTGCTATGAAACATGATTACCTCTGGACATCTTATAATGAATTAGGACATCTTGCTATGACCCAGGACGTCTTACTATGACCCATGACATCTTACTATGAAACATGATTACACCAGGACGTCTTACTATGACCCAGGATATCTTGCTATGAATCATGATTACCCTAGGACATCTTGCTATGACCCAGCACATATTGCTATGACCCAATACATCCTGCTATGACCTAGGACATATTGCTATGAAACATCATTACCCCAGGACATCTTGCTACGATCCAGGACACCTTTCTGTGACCTATGACATCTTCATATGACCCAGAACATTTTACTATGACCCAGGACATCTTGCTATGAAACTTGATTATCCCAGGACATCTTGCTATGAAACATGGTTATCCCAGCACATCTTGCTATGAAACTTGATTATCCCAGGACATCTTGCGATGAAACATTGTTATCCCAGGACATCTTGCTATGACCATAGACATCTTGCTATGAAACATGATTACCCTAGGACATCTTGCTATGACCAAGGACATCTTTCTATGGCCCAGGAAATCTTGCTATGACACATGATTACCCCAAGACATCTTGCTATGACTCAGGAGAATTTGCTATGAAACATGATTATCCTAGGACATCTTACTATGACCCAGGACATCTTGCTATGAAACATGACTTTCCAGGACATCTTGCTATGAAACATATTTACCACAAGACATTTTGCTATGACCCAGGACATCTTGCTATGAAACATGATTAACCCAGGACATCTTGCTTTGACCCAGGACATCTTACTATGGCTCAGGACATCTTTCTATGAAACATTCTTACCCCAGGACTTCTTGCTATGACCCAGGACATGTTGCTATGACTCAGTACATCTTGCTATGCAACCAGATTATCCCTGGACATCTTACTGTGACCCAAGACATCTTGCTATGAAACATGACATCCCAGGACATCTTACTATGAAACTTGATTACCCCAGGACATCTTTCTATGACCCAGGACATCTTCCTATGAAACATGATTACCAGAGGACATCTTGCTTTGACCCAGGACATCTTACTATGACCCAGGACATCTTGCTAAGAAACATGATCACCACAGGAAATCTTGTTATGACCCAGGGCATCTTAGTATGACCCTGGAGATCTTGCTATGATACATGATCACCCCAGGACATCTTGCTATGACTCAGGACATTTTGTTATGAAACTTGATTATCCCAGGACATCTTGCGATAAAATATGACTTTCCAGGACATCTTACTACGAAACATGATTACCCCAGGACATCTTGCTATGACCTAGGATATCTTACTATGACCCAGGACACCTTCCTATGAAAAATGATTACCCCAGGACATCTTGTTATGAAACATGCTTACCGCAAGATATCTTACTACGACACAGGACATCTTTCTATGACCCAGGACGTCTTACTATGACCCAGGATATCTTGCTATGAAACATAATTACTCCAAGACATCTTGCTGTGACCCAGGATATCTTCCTATGACCTAGGACATGTTGCTATGACCCTGGACATCTTACTCTGGCCCAGGACATCTTGCTATGAAACATGATTACCACTGGACATCTTACAATGACTTAGGACATCTTGCTATGACCCAGGACATCTTACTATGACCCATGACATCTTACTATGAATCATGATTACACCAGGACGTCTTACTATGTCCCAGGACATCTTGCTATAAATCATGGTTACTCTACGACATCTTGCTATGAATCATGATTACCCTAGGACATCTTGCTATGACCCAGCACATATTACTTTTACCCAGGACATCGTGCTATGACCTAGGACATATTGCTATGAAACATGATTACCCCAGGACATCTTGCTACGATCCAAGACATCTTTCTATGACCTAGGACATCTTCATATGACCCAAAACATTTTACTATGACCCAGGACATCTTGCTATGAAACAAGATTACCCCAGGACGTCTTACTATGACCTAGGACATCTTTCTATGACCCAGGACATCTTACTATGACACAGGACATCCTGCTACGACCCAAGACATCTTCCTATGAAACATGATTACCCCAGGACATCTAGCTATGACCCAGGAGATTTTGCTATGACCCAAGACATCTTGCTATGAAACATGATTACCCCAGGACATCTTGCTATGACCCAGGACATTTACTATGTCTTAGGACATCTTACTATGACCTAGGACATCTTGCTATGACCCAGGACATCTTGCTATGACAAATGATTATCCGAGGACATCTTGCTATGACCCAGGACATCTTGCTATGAAACATGATTACCCCAGGACATCTTGCTATGACCAAGGACATCTTACTATGACCCAGAACATCTTGCTATGAAACATGATTACCCCAGGACATCTTGCTATGTCCCAGGACATCTTGCTATGCAGCATGATTACCCCAGGACATCTTGCTATGACCCAGGACATCTTGCTATGACCCAAGACATCTTGCTATGACCCAATACACCTTGTTATGACCCAAGAAATCCTGCTATGAAACATAATTACCCCAGGAAATCTTGCTATGACCCAGGACATCTTGCTATGAAACATGATTACCCAAGGACATCTTGCTATGACCCAAGACATCATTCTATGAAACATGATTACCCCAGGACATCTTTTTATGACCAAGAACATTTTGCTATGAAACATGATTACCCCAGGACATCTTTCTATAACTCAGGACCACTTGCTAGGCAGCATGATTACCCCAGGACATCTTGCTATGACCCAGGACATCTTGCTATGACCCAGGACATCTTGCTATTATCCAGGACATCTTGGTATGACCCAGGACATCTTGCTATGAAACATGATTACCCCAGGACATCTTGCTATGACGCAGGACATCTTACTATGATCCAGAACATCTTGCTATGAAACACGACTACCCCAGGACATGTTGCTATGAAACATGACTTCCCCAGGACATCTTGCTATGAAACATGATTATCCCAAAACATCATGCTCTTACTTAGGGCATCTTACTATGAAACATGATTACCTCAGGACATCTTACTATGACTCAGGACATCTTACTATAACTCAGAACATCTTGCTATGTACCTTGATTATCCCAGGACACCTTGCTATGTCCCAGGAAATCTTGCTATGACTCATGACATCTTGCTATGACACACCACATCTTGCTATGACACACCACATCTTGCTATAAACATGATTACCCTAGGACATCTTGCTGTGACCCAGGACATCTTGCTGTGAACCATGGTTAGCCAAGGACATCTTGGTATGACCCAGGACATCTTGCTATGACCCAGGACATCTTGCTGTGAACCATGGTTAGCCAAGGACATCTTGGTATGACCCAGGACATCTTGCTATGACCCAGAACATCTTGCTTTGAACCATGGTTACCCAAGGACATCTTGGTATGACCCAGGACATCTTGCTATGACCCAGGACATCTTGGTATGACCCAGGACATCTTGCTATTATCCAGGACATCTTGGTATGACCCAGGACATCTTGCTATGATCCAGGACATCTTGGTATGATCCAGGACATCTTGGTATGACCCAGGACATCTTGCTATGATCCAGGACATCTTGGTATGACCCAGAACATCTTGCTATGATCCAGGACATCTTGGTATGATCCAGGACATCTTGGTATGATCCAGGACATCTTGCTATGATCCAGGACATCTTGGTATGACCCAGGACATCTTGCTATGATCCAGGACATCTTGCTATGATCCAGGACATCTTGGTATGACCCAGGACATCTTGCTATGAACCAGGACATCTTGCTATGATCCAGGACATCTTGCTATGAGCCAGGACATCTTGCTATGATCCAGGACATCTTGCTATGATCCAGGACATCTTGCTATGATCCAGGACATCTTGCTATGATCCAGGGCATCTTGCTATGATCCAGGACATCTTGCTATGACCCAGGACATCTTGCTATGATCCAGGACATCTTGCTATGATCCAGGACATCTTGCTATGAAACAAAACACAGTATTACACATAGAGACTTTCCAGGAGCTCGCTCCTGCGTTCCCTGCACTACCTACATTAGCGGGGAAATTATGGATTTCTTCGGAATGAGTAGTTCTTTAACGAGCGTACACTCCCGCCGATACAATCTCGCTAAAGGCGACTTTCCACTCGTGCTGTGACCTCATGCAGGCTGAGTCTGGCAACACGTACATATTGTTATTCAAAAGATACAATTTTGTCTCTATGCATCTTGAGATATCATGCTTTCAATGATCACCATACATTTTTTTTTTCACTGATTTTTGATATTACTTGTAGTGTTATGAAGGTTCGGTACATTCATCTTTCAAATCAGGTTTAGGTGTTACAACATAGCATTGCTCAGCCTTGATGGCCATGTACTCTTATCATGGTGCACGACACAAACTTTACGTTAAACCAACCCAATAAAAGCATCATTCATATCACTCTAAAATATTGATCCAATACTGTCAACTAAACTAGGTTAACGAGAGGCGGTAAAACACAGGCACCAGCTACACTAGACTACATGGCAAGCGGTCATCTACGATGTAAGTGTTCTGGCCAGAGGCACCATGAACCATGTGTGGCCATGATGGGCCTCTGTATAAGACCATCTATACCATATCTTCTGTATAAGACCATCTGTACCATATCTTCTGTATAAGACCATCTGTACCATATCTTCTGTATAAGACCATCTGTACCATATCTTCTGTATAAGACCATCTATACCATATCTTCTGTATAAGACCATCTGTACCATATCTTCTGTATAAGACCATCTGTACCATATCTTCTGTATAAGACCATCTATACCATATCTTCTGTATAAGACCATCTGTACCATATCTTCTGTATAAGACCATCTGTACCATATCTTCTGTATAAGACCATCTGTACCATATCTTCTGTATAAGACCATCTGTACCATATCTTCTGTATAAGACCATCTGTATCATATCTTCTGTATAAGACCATCTGTACAATATCATCTGTATAAGACCATCTGTACCATATCTTCTGTATAAGACCATCTGTACCATATCTTCTGTATAAGACCATCTGTATCATATCTTCTGTATAAGACCATCTGTGCCATATCTTCTGTATAAGACCATCTGTACCATATCTTCTGTATAAGACCATCTATACCATATCTTCTGTATAAGACCATCTGTACCATATCTTCTGTATAAGACCATCTGTACAATATCTTCTGTATAAGACCATCTATACCATATCTTCTGTATAAGACCATCTGTACCATATCTTCTGTATAAGACCATCTGTACCATATCTTCTGTATAAGACCATCTGTACCATATCTTCTGTATAAGACCATCTATACCATATCTTCTGTATAAGACCATCTGTACCATATCTTCTGTATAAGACCATCTGTACAATATCTTCAGTATAGGACCATCTGTACCATATCTTCTGTATAAGACCATCTATACCATATCTTCTGTATAAGACCATCTGTACAATATCTTCTGTATAAGACCATCTATACCATATCTTCTGTATAAGACCATCTGTACCATATCTTCTGTATAAGACCATCTGTACCATATCTTCTGTATAAGACCATCTGTACCATATCTTCTGTATAAGACCATCTATACCATATCTTCTGTATAAGACCATCTGTACCATATCTTCTGTATAAGACCATCTGTACAATATCTTCAGTATAGGACCATCTGTACCATATCTTCTGTATAAGACCATCTGTACCATATCTTCTGTATAAGACCATCTATACCATATCTTCTGTATAAGACCATCTGTACCATATCTTCTGTATAAGACCATCTGTACAATATCTTCAGTATAGGACCATCTGTACCATATCTTCTGTATAAGACCATCTGTACAATATCTTCTGTATAAGACCATCTATACCATATCTTCTGTATAAGACCATCTGTACCATATCTTCTGTATAAGACCATCTGTACCATATCTTCTGTATAAGACCATCTATACCATATCTTCTGTATAAGACCATCTGTACCATATCTTCTGTATAAGACCATCTATACCATATCTTCTGTATAAGACCATCTGTACCATATCTTCTGTATAAGACCATCTGTACAATATCTTCAGTATAAGACCATCTCTACAATATCTTCAGTATAGGACCATCTCTACAATATCTTCAGTATAGGACCATCTCTACAATATCTTCAGTATAGGACCATCTCTACAATATCTTCAGTATAGGACCATCTCTACAATATCTTCAGTATAGGACCATCTCTACAATATCTTCAGTATAGGACCATCTCTACAATATGCATGTGTAAGTATTTGTTTTTTTCGATGTGTGGTTTTATCTTGAGGCAGACGACCCTAATGACCTTAACTGTAGTTACACCTCATACAACCGCCACCTTCCCAGTCTCTGTCATTTGTGAGATGAAGAAAACGTAAAGTCACACTGAACTATCTCGATTCCTCTTATCAACGCCACAGATCTTTGCTTCGTCACGATGAGAACGTACAGACAGACAGACGCGTCCCAGGCCTTAGAAAGCTTTGGTGATCTGCTACGTGACGGAGCGTCAACGGAATATGATGACGTCTCTCCCACCACCATCACCAGCCAGACCCGTCACACGAAACTGTCAACAACGGCCATGACGCGTCATAGGAAAGAAAGAGAAATGTTTGTATCATAATGACATATGAACACTGGCCTGGTCACTGTGATACACACACACACACACACACACACACACACACACACACACACACACACACACACACACACACACACACACACACACACACACACACACACACACACACACACACACACACACACACACACACACACACACACACACACACACACACACACACACACACACACACACACACACACACACACACACACACACACACACACACCACACACACACACACCACACACACACACACACACACACACACACACACACACCACACACACACACACACACACACACACACACACACACACACACACACACACACACACACACACACACACACACACACACACACACACACACCACACACACACACACACACACACACACACCACACACACACACACACCACACACACACACACCACACACACACACACACACACACACACACACACACACACACACACACACACACACACACACACACACACACACACACACACACACACACACACACACACACCACAAAAATGATAGTCATGCTGAAGTGTAATAGCAAGTATGGAAGTTTTCCATGAACATTCCTAGTCACGCTGACCCGTGTAGAACCAATAATCATCATCATAATACGCTGGACGCAGGAGCCGCTAAATGCTCGCCCGGCGTATCCAAGCCCTGATGTGCTATCACTGCTGTTGGTAACGCTGCTTAGCTTACATCGTCATCATGACTTGCACATTGTTCGTGTGTGTGGCTGTGTGTGTGTGTGTGTGTGTGTGTGTGTGTGTGTGTGTGTGTGGCTGTGTGTGTGTGTGTGTGTGTGTGTGTGTGTGTGTGTGTGGTGTGTGTGTGTGTGTGTGTGTGTGTGTGGTGTGTGTGTGTGTGTGTGTGTGTGTGTGTGTGTGTGTGTGTGTGTGTGTGTGTGTGTGTGTGTGTGTGTGTGTGTGTGTGTGTGTGTGTGTGTGTGTGTGTGTGTGTGTGTGTGTGTGTGTGTGTGTGTGTGTGTGTGTGTGTGTGTGTGTGTGTGTGTGTGTGTGTGTGTGTGTGTGTGTGTGTGTGTGTGTGTGTGTGTGTGTGTGTGTGTGTGTGTGTGTGTGTGTGTGTGTGTGTGTGTGTGTGTGTGTGTGTGTGTGTGTGTGTGTGTGTGTGTGTGTGTGTGTGTGTGTGTGTGTGTGTGTGTGTGTGTGTGTGTGTGTGTGTGTGTGTGTGTGTGTGTGTGTGTGTGTGTGTGTGTGTGTGTGTGGTGTGTGTGTGTGTGTGTGTGTGTGTGTGTGTGTGTGTGTGTGTGTGTGTGTGTGTGTGTGTGTGTGTGTGTGTGTGTGTGTGTGGTGTGTGTGTGTGTGTGTGTGTGTGTGTGTGTGTGTGTGTGTGTGTGTGTGTGTGTGTGTGTGTGTGTGTGTGTGTGTGGTGTGTGTGTGTGTGTGTGTGTGTGTGTGTGTGTGTGTGTGTGTGTGTGTGTGTGTGTGTGTGGTGTGTGTGTGTGTGTGTGTGTGTGTGTGTGTGTGTGTGTGTGTGTGTGTGTGTGTGTGTGTGTGTGTGTGTGTGTGTGTGTGTGTGTGTGTGTGTGTGTGTGTGTGTGTGTGTGTGTGTGTGTGTGTGTGTGTGTGTGTGTGTGTGTGTGAAGATTCGTTAAGGTCATATTTTACAGTTACTACGTCAGTAAAACTTACAAAAATCATTTTGAGGAACACTATATACAAATGAATATATGTAAGTCCAGGAGAATAAATCGAACTGACTCGATAAGAGCCGATACATCGGTCTATGAGAGCCGGTAATTACTATATAAGCCGATATATCACTCAGAGAGCCGATACATTACTATATGAGAGCCGATACATTACTATGTGAGAGCCGATACATTAATCTCTGAGAGCCGATACATTACTATGTGAGAGCCGATACATTACTATGTGAGAGCCGATACATTAATCTCTGAGAGCCGATACATTACTATATGAGAGCCGATACATTAATCTCTGAGAGCCGATACATTACTATGTGAGAGCCGATACATTACTCACTGAGACCCGGGTACATTACTAAATGAGAACCGATGCATCACTCAAAGAGAGCCGATACATTACTGTATGAACCGATATATCTCTCGATGAGAGCTGATACATCACTCTCTGGGAGCCGATACATTACTGTATGGGAGTAGATACATCACTCGATGAAAGCCGATACATCACTCGATTAGCCGATACATCACTAATTGAGAGCCGATATGATGTTACTGGGAATCACAAATCAAATAAGATCTTTGTAATCAGCGTTCGTTTCTAACTTGTATAAAATGTCGAATTTAATTATTGGTAAGTCCATTTGTCTTACTGCTTTATTAGTTATCATAATAAATGTATATTGTTATTTGCTGAAAAAAGAGAGAAAAAATATGAATTTTGATTATCATTCTTTAACCTGCGATGTTTGTCAAGTTTTGATTGTGTTCTACCTCAGAGAGTTGACCTTGGTAATACTGAATATCATACGCCAACTTGGCTGCCTGACGTAAGAACAATTTTACAATCATATTTCCCTGTACATAATTAAACATGATTATTCACAACAATAAATGTGATATTTTACTTGTATAAGGTTTCTAAAGTGTCATTAGGAAAACAAACTTGCAATAATATATATACTAATAGCTTTAAACTATACTTATGTACTTATAATATAGGAATTATATATTGTAAGACAATTAGAATTGAATTGAAATAATTTGATTATATGATACTGTATTTCTTAACAATACTAAAACCAAAATTCCAGTTTTGCAGTACAACGTGTGAGACACTCAATGCATATCATATAAACCCCACACGGCAAGACAGTGGTAGAACTATTATATTGTGACGTCTTTATATGTGTGCTACCCAGCGTTCCTCTGTACGTTGTAACTGGTGTTATTAACAAAAGGTAAGACGAAAAAAGAGAAAGAATGGTGTTCAGTGAACTCATATCAACAATTTTTTTTTCTATCATTCAGAGTTTAGGAAAACAGTGATGCAAGATGGTTTTTTTATATGATTTTACTGGCGATGAATAGTTGTTTTGGTTAAAGGTATCTATCTGTGCAAACTTTCTGCCTCTATAAAGCACTCGTAACAGCAGCATGAATCTTTATTGTCTAGATTCTTAATGATGAAAACATGTCGATGGGAAATCAATAGTTACCCATTAATTTGACTCCACATTTTCTAATGCTTGTTCTGGCACGGTTTTATGTTGGCCTTGATACTTTCCTTATGAGTTAAGGAAACTATCATATGGAGCTCACAGTAGAGCTAGATATTTAACTACATATTGAAGCTTTACCCAAGATAGTACATACATAAGACATATGAGCAGGGAGGGAGAGAAATGTATCGTTCACTTTCCACGAGAGCCAGTTTAGTTTATTATCATATTTACGTACACTCATGTATGTGAGAAATACTTAGAAAAACAAATGGATTTGTATGTAGCATTTATGGATCTGGAGAAAGCATATGATAGAGTTGATAGAGATGCTCTGTGGAAGGTTTTAAGAATATATGGTGTGGGAGGCAAGTTGTTAGAAGCAGTGAAAAGTTTTTATCGAGGATGTAAGGCATGTGTACGGGTAGGGAGAGAGGAAAGTGATTGGTTCTCAGTGAATGTAGGTTTGCGGCAGGGGTGTGTGATGTCTCCATGGTTGTTTAATTTGTTTATGGATGGGGTTGTTAGGGAGGTGAATGCAAGAGTTTTGGAAAGAGGGGCAAGTATGCAGTCTATTGTGGATGAGAGAGCTTGGGAAGTGAGTCAGTTGTTGTTCGCTGATGATACAGCGCTGGTGGCTGATTCATGTAAGAAACTGCAGAAGCTGGTGACTGAGTTTGGTAAAGTGTGTGAAAGAAGAAAGCTAAGAGTAAATGTGAATAAGAGCAAGGTTATTAGGTACGGTAGGGTTGAGGGTCAAGTCAATTGGGAGGTAAGTTTGAATGGAGAAAAACTGGAGGAAGTAAAGTGTTTTAGATATCTGGGAGTGGATCTGGCAGCGGATGGAACCATGGAAGCGGAAGTGAATCATAGGGTGGGGGAGGGGGATAATTCTGGGAGCCATGAAGAATGTTTGGAAGTCGAGAACATTATC
The DNA here is from genome assembly GCF_036320965.1 of Panulirus ornatus. Taxonomy (NCBI): domain Eukaryota; kingdom Metazoa; phylum Arthropoda; class Malacostraca; order Decapoda; family Palinuridae; genus Panulirus; species Panulirus ornatus. The sequence continues at coordinate 49,620,368 of NC_092233.1, forward strand.
TCGGAAAGCAAAAATGGGTATGTTTGAAGGAATAGTGGTTCCAACAATGTTGTATGGATGCGAGGCGTGGGCTATGGATAGAGTTGTGCGCAGGAGGGTGGATGTGCTGGAAATGAGATGTTTGAGGACAATATGTGGTGTGAAGTGGTTTGATCGAGTAAGTAATGTAAGGGTAAGAGAGATGTGTGGAAATAAAAAGAGTGTGGTTGAGAGAGCAGAAGAGGGTGTTTTGAAATGGTTTGGTCACATGGAGAGAATGAGTGAGGAAAGATTGACCAAGAAAATATATGTGTCGGAGGTGGAGGGAACGAGGAGAAGAGGGAGACCAAATTGGAGGTGGAAAGATGGAGTGAAAAAGATTTTGAGTGATCGGGGCCTGAACATGCAGGAGGGTGAAAGGCGTGCATGGAATAGATTGAATTGGAACGATGTGGTACACCAGGGTCGACGTGCTGTCAATGGATTGAACCAGGGCATGTGAAGCGTCTGGGGTAAACCATGGAAAGTGTGTGGGGCCTGGATGTGGAAAGGGAGCTGTGGTTTCGGTGCATTATTACATGAGAACTAGAGACTTAGTGTGAACGAATGGGGCCTTTGGTGTCTTTTCCAAGCGCTACCTCGCACACACGAGGGGGGAGGGGGTTGTTATTCCAAGTTTGGCGAAGTGGCGATGGGAACAAATAAAAGGCAGACAGTATGAATTATGTACATGTGTATATATGTATATGTCTGTGTGTGTATATATATGTGTGTACATTGAGATGTATAGGTATGTATATTTGCGTGTGTGGACGTGTATGTATATACATGTGTATGTGGGCGGGTTGGGCCATTCTTTCGTCTGTTTCCTTGCGCTACCTCGCAAACGCGGGAGACAAGGACAAAGCAAAATAAAATGAATAAAATAAATTTACGTATACTTAGTGTTGGAAGGTTTACATTCCCACTCCAAAGGAGGTGATCTGCGCCTTTAAAGAATGCACCTCTGTAACAGGTGTTGAAGATATGGCGAAATTTGTAATATATATACATTTATTTATCTATTTTGCTTTGTCGCTGTCTCCCGCGTTTGCGAGGTAGCGCAAGGAAACAGACGAAAGAAATGGCCCAACCCACCCACATACACATGTATATACATACACGTCCACACACGCAAATATACATACCTATACATCTCAATGTACACATATATATACACACACAGACACATACATATATACCCATGCACACAATTCACACTGTCTGCCTTTATTCATTCCCATCGCCACCTCGCCACACATGGACCATCCCCCTCCCCCCTCATGTGTGAGAGGTAGCGCTAGGAAAAGACAACAAAGGCCTCATTCGTTCACACTCAGTCTCTAGCTGTCATGCAATAATGCCCGAAACCACAGCTCCCTTTCCACATCCAGGCCCCACACAGCTTTCCATGGTTTACCCCAGACGCTTCACATGCCCTGATTCAATCCACTGACAGCACGTCAACCCCGGTATACCACATCGATCCAATTCACTCTATTCCTTGCCCGCCTTTCACCCTCCTGCATGTTCAGGCCCCGATCACTCAAAATCTTTTTCACTCCATCTTTCCACCTCCAATTTGGTCTCCCTCTTCTCCTCGTTCCCTCCACCTCCGACACATATATCCTCTTGGTCGATCTTTCCTCACTCATTCTCTCTATGTGCCCAAACCATTTCAAAACACCCTCTTCTGCTCTCTCAACCACTCTCTTTTTATTTCCACGCATCTCTCTTACCCTTACATTACTTACTCGATCAAACCACCTCACACCATACATTGTCCTCAAACATCTCATTTCCAGCATATCCACCCTCCTGCTCACAACTCTATCCATAGCCCACGCCTCGCAACCATACAACATTGTTGGAACCACTATTCCTTCGAACATACCCATTTTTGCTTTCCGAGATAATGTTCTCGACTTCCACACATTCTTCAAGGCTCCCAGGATTTTCGCCCCCTCCCCCACCCTATGATTCACTTCCGCTTCCATGGTTCCATCCGCTGCCAGATCCACTCCCAGATATCTAAAACACTTTACTTCCTCCAGTTTTTCTCCATTAAAATTTACCTCCCAATTGACTTGACCCTCAACCCTACTGTACCTAATAACCTTGCTCTTATTCACATTTACTCTTAACTTTCTTCTTTCACACACTTTACCAAACTCAGTCGCCAACTTCTGCAGTTTCTCACATGAATCAGCCACCAGCGCTGTATCATAAGCGAACAACAACTGACTCACTTCCCAAGCTCTCTCATTCACAACAGACTGCATACTTGCCCCTCTTTCCAAAACTCTTGCATTCACCTCCCTAACAACCTCATCCATAAGCAAATTAAACGACCATGGAGACATCACACAACCCTGCCGCAAACCTACATTCACTGAGAACCAATCACTTTCCTCTCTTCCCACACGCACACATGCCTCACATCCTCGATAAAAACTTATTACTGCTTCGAACAACTTGCCTCCTACACCATACATTTCAATACCTTCCACAGAGCATCTCTATCAACTCTATCATATGCCTTCTCCAGATCTATAAATGCTACATACAAATCCATTTGCTTTTCTAAGTATTTCTCACATACATTCGTCAAAGCAAACACCTGATCCACACATCCTTTACCACTTCTGAAACCACACTGCTCTTCCCCAATCTGATGCTCTGTACATGCTTTCACCCTCTCAATCAATACCCTCCCATATAATTTACCAAGAATACTCAACAAACCTACACCTCTGTAATTTGAGCACTCACTCTTATCCCCATTCCCTTTGTACAATGGCACTATGCAAGCATTCCGCCAATCCTCAGGCACCTCACCATGAATCATACATACATTAAATAACCTTACCAACCAATCAACAATACAGTCACCCCCTTTTTTAATAAATTCCACTGCAATACCATCCAAACCTGCTGTCTTGCCGGCTTTTCTCTTCCGCAAAGCTTTTACTACCTCTACTCTGCTCACCAAATAGTTTTCCCTAACCCTCTCACTTTGCACACCACCTCGACCAAAACACCCTACATCTGCCACTCTATCATCATATACATTCAACAAACCTTCAAAATACTCACTCCATCTCTTTCTCACATCACCACTACTTGTTATCACCTCCCCACCAGCCCCCCTCACTGAAGTTCCTATTTGTTCCCTTGTCTCACGCACCCTATCTACCTCCCTCCAAAACATCTTTTCATTCTCCCCAAAACTCAATGATACTCTCCTACTCCAACTCTCATTTGCCCTCCCTTTCACCTCTTGCGCCCCTCTCTTGACCTTCTGCCTCTTTCTTTTACACATCTCCCACTCATTTGCACTTTCTTCCTGCACAAATCGTCCAAATGCCTCTCTCTCCCCTCCCACCAACAATCCTACTTCTCCATCCCACCACTCACTACCATTTCTAATCAACCCACCTCCCACGCTTCTCATGCCACAAGCATCTTTTGCGCAAGCCATCACTGCTTCGCTAAATACATCCCATTCCTCCCACACTCCCCTTACCTCCTTTGTTCTCACCTTTTTCCATTTTGTACTCAGTCTCTCGTGGTACTTCCTCACTCAAGTCTCCTTCCAAGCTCTCTTACTCTCACCACTCTCTTCACCCCAACATTCTCTCTTCTTTTCTGAAAACCCATACAAATCTTCACCTTCGCCTCCACAAGATAATGATCAGACATCCCTCCAGTTGCACCTCTCAGCACATTATCATCCAAAAGTCTCTCTTTCGCGCGGCTATTAATTACCACGTAATCCAATAACGCTCTCTGGCCATCTCTCCTACTTACATACGTATACTTATGTATATCTCGCTTTTTAAACAAGGTATTCCAAATCACCAGTCCTTTTTCAGCACACAAATCTACAAGCTCTTCACCATTTCCATTTACAACCCTGGGCACCCCATGTACACCAATGATTCCCTCAACTGCCACATTACTCACCTTTGCATTCAAATCACCCATCACTATAACCCTGTCTTGTGCATCACAACCACTAACACACTCATTTAGCTGCTCCCAAAACACTTGCCTCTCATGATCTTTCTTCTCATGCCCAGGTGCATATGCACAAATAATCACCCATCTCTCTCCATCAACTTTCAGTTTTACACATATCAATCTAGAATTTACTTTCTTACACTCTAGAACATACTCCCACCACTCCTGTTTCAGGAGTAGTGCTACTACTTCCCTTGCTCTTGTCTTCTCACTAACCCCTGACTTTACTCCCAAGACATTCCCAAACCACTCTTCCCCTTTACCCTTTAGCTTCGTTTCACTCAGAGCCAAAACATCCAGACTCCTTTCCTCAAACATACTGCCTATCTCTCCTTTTTTTTCATCTTGGTTACCCTTCGCAATATATACACAATATATTCACATATATACACATGTACGTAATTCATACTCTCTGCCTTTATTTATTCCCACCGCCACCTCGCCACACATGGAGTAAGAACCCCTTCCCCCCTCATATGTGCGAGGTATCGCTAGGAAAAGACAACAAAGGCCCCATTCGTTCAAACTCAGTCTCTAGCTGTCATGTAATAATGCACCGAAACCATAGCTCCCTTTCCACGTCCAGGCCCCACAGAACTTTCCATGGTTTACCCCAGACGCTTCACATGCCCTGGTTCAATCCATTGACAGCACGTCGACCCCGGTATACCACAGCGTTCCAATTCACTCGATTCCTTGCACGCCTTTCACCCTCCTGCATGTTCAGGCCCCGATCACTAAAAATCTTTTTCACTTCATCTTTCCACCTCGAATTTGGTCTCCCACTTCTCTTCGTTCCCTTCACCTCTGACACATACATCCTTTTTGTCAATCTCTCCTCAATCATTCTCTCCATGTGACCAGGCCATTTCAAAACACCCTCTTATGCGCTCTCAACCACACTCTTTTTATTACCACACATCTCTCTTACCCATACATTACTTACTCGATCAAACCACCTCACACAACATATTGTCCTCAAACATCTCATTTCCAACACATCCACCCTCCTGCGCACAACTCTACCTATAGCCCACGCCTCGCAACCATAGAACATTGTTGGAACCACTATTCCTTCAAACATACTCATTTTTGCTTTCTGAGATAATGTTCATGACTTCCAAACATTCTTCAAGGCTCCAAGAATACTCGCCTCCTCCCCCACCCTATGACTCACTTCCACTTCCTTGGTTCCATCCGCTGCCAGATCCACTCCCAGATATCTAAAACACTTTACTTGCTCCAGATTTTCTCCATTCAAACTTATCTCCCAATTGACTTGACCCTCAACCCTACTGTACCTAATAACCTTGCTCATATTCACATTTACTCTCAACTTTCTTCTTTCACACACTTTACCAAACTCAGTCACCAGCTTCTGCAGTTTCTCACATGAATCATCCACCAGCGCTCTATCATCAGCGAACAACAACTGACTTACTTCCCAAGCTCTCTCATCTCCAACAGACTTCATACTTGCCCCTCTTTCCAAAACTCTTGCATTCACCTCCCCAACAATCCCATCCATAAACAAATTAAACAACCATGGAGACATCACACACCCCTGCCGCAGACCTACATTCACTGAGAACCAATCACTTTCCTCTCTTCCTCCCCGTACACATGCCTTACATACTCGATAAAAACTTTTCACTGCTTCTAACAACTTGCCTCCCACACAATATATCCTTAATACCTTCCACAGAGCATCTCTATCAACTCTATCATATGCCTTGTCCAGATACATAAATGCTACATACAAATCCATTGCTTTTCTAAGTATTTCACACATACATTCCTCAAATCAAACACCTTATCCACACATCCTCTACCACTTCTGAAACCACACTGCTCTTCCCCAATCTGATGCTCTGTACATGCGTTCACCCTCTCAATCAATACCCTCTCATATAATTTACCAGGAATACTCAGCAAACTTATACCTCTGTAATTTGAGCATTCACTCTTATCCCCATTGCCTTTGTACAATGGCACTATGCAAACATTCCGCCAATCCTCAGGCACCTCACCATGAGTCATACATAATCAAATAACCTTACCAACCAGTCAACAACACAGTCACCCCCTTTTTTAATAAATTCCACTGCAATACCATCCAAAACTGATGCCTTGCCGGCTTTCATCTTCCGCAAAGCTTTTACTACCTCTTCTCTGTTTACCAAATCATTTTCCCTAACCCTCTCACTTTGCACACCACCTCGACCAAAACACCCTATATCTACCACTCTATCATCAAACACATTCAGCAAACCTTCAAAATACTCACTCCATCTCCTCACATCACCACTACTTGTTATCACCTCCCCATTTGCCCCCTTCACTGAAGTTCCCATTTGCTCCCTTGTTTTATGCACTTTATTTACCTCCTTCCAAAACATCTTTTTATTCTCACTAAAATTTAATGATACTCTCTCACCCCAACTCTCATTTGCCCTCTTTTTCACCTCTTGCACCTTTCTCTTGACCTCCTGTCTCGTTCTTTTATACATCTCCCACTCATTTGCATTTTTTCCCTGCAAAAATCGTCCAAATGCCTCTCTCTTCTCTTTCACTAATAATCTTACTTATTCATCCCACCACTCACTACTCTTTCTAATCAACCCACCTCCCACGCTTCTCATGCCACAAGCATCTGTTGCGCAAGCCATCACTGCTTCCCTAAATACATCCCATTCCTCCCCCACTCCCCTTACCTCCTTTGTTCTCACCTTTTTTCATTCTGTACTCTGTCTTTCCTGGTACTTCCTCACACAAGTCTTTCCAAGCTCACTTACTCTCACCACTCTCTTCACCCCAACATTCTCTCTTCTTTTCTGAAAACCCCTACAAATCTTCACCTTCGCCTCCACAAGATAATGATCAGACATCCCTCCAGTTGCACCTCTCAGCACATTAACATCCATAAGTCTCTCTTTCGCGCGCCTGTTAATTGACACGTAATCCAATAACACTCTCTGGCCATCTCTCCAACTTACATACGTATACTTATGTATATCTCGCTTTTTAAACAAGGTATTCCCAATCTCCAGTCCTTTTTCAGCATATATACGTGTGTATATATTCCGAACTTCTCGTGTTTTATTTTCTCCGTGGACTCATAGGAGTGCATATATATATATATATATATATATATATATATATATATATAATATATATATATATATATATATATATATATATATATATATATATATATATATATATTTATATTTATTTATTATACTTTGTCGCTGTCTCCCGCGTTTGCGAGGTAGCGCAAGGAAACAGACGAAAGAAATGGCCCAACCCCCCCCCCATACACATGTATATACATACGTCCACACACGCAAATATACATACCTACACAGCTTTCCATGGTGTACCCCAGACGCTTCACATGCCTTGATTCAATCCACTGACTGCACGTCAACCCCGTTATACCACATCGCTCCAATTCACTCTATTCCTTGCCCTCCTTTCACCCTCCTGCATGTTCAGGCCCCGATCACACAAAATCTTTTTCACTCCATCTTTCCACCTCCAATTTGGTCTCCCTCTTCTCCTCGTTCCCTCCACCTCCGACACATATATCCTCTTGGTCAATCTTTCCTCACTCATTCTCTCCATGTGCCCAAACCACTTCAAAACACCCTCTTCTGCTCTCTGAACCACGCTCTTTTTATTTCCACACATCTCTCTTACCCTTACGTTACTCACTCGATCAAACCACCTCACACCATACATTGTCCTCAGACATCTCATTTCCAGCACATCCATCCTCCTGCGCACAACTCTATCCATAGCCCACGCCTCGCAACCATACAACATTGTTGGAACCACTATTCCTTCAAACATACCCATTTTTGCTTTCCGAGATAATGTTCTCGACTTCCACACATTCTTCAAGGCCCCCAGAATTTTCGCCCCCTCCCCCACCCTATGATCCACTTCCGCTTCCATGGTTCCATCCGCTGCCAGATCCACTCCCAGATATGTAAAACACTTCACTTCCTCCAGTTTTTCTCCATTCAAACTCACCTCCCAATTGACTTGACCCTCAACCCTACTGTACCTAATAACCTTGCTCTTATTCACATTTACTCTTAACTTTCTTCTTCCACACACTTTACCAAACTCAGTCACCAGCTTCTGCAGTTTCTCACATGAATCAGCCACCAGCGCTGTATCATCAGCGAACAACAACTGACTCACTTCCCAAGCTCTCTCATCCCCAACAGACTTCATACTTGCCCCTCTTTCCAAAACTCTTGCATTTACCTCCCTAACAACCCCATCCATAAACAAATTAAACAACCATGGAGACATCACACACCCCTGCCGCAAACCTACATTCACCGAGAACCAATCACTCTCCTCTCTTCCTACACGTACACATGCCTTACATCCTCGATAAAAACTTTTCACTGCTTCTAACAACTTGCCTCCCACACCATATATTCTTAATACCTTCCACAGAGCATCTCTATCAACTCTATCATATGCCTTCTCCAGATCCATAAATGCTACATACAAATCCATTTGCTTTTCTAAGTATTTCTCACATACATTCTTCAAAGCAAACACCTGATCCACACATCCTCTACCACTTCTGAAACCAGAGGATTAAGAATACTTCCCACGTATTCCCTGCGTGTCGTAGAAGGCGACTAAAAGGGGAGGGAGCGGAGGTCTGGAAATCCTCCCCTCTCGTTTTTTTTTTTTAATTTTCCAAAGAAGGAACAGAGGGGGGCCAGGTGAAGATATTCCAAAAAATGCCCAGTCCTCTGTTCTTAACGCTACCTCGCTAACGCGGGAAATGGCGAATAGTTTAAAAGAGAAGAATATATATATATATATATATATATATATATATATATATATATATATATATATATATATATATATATATATATATATATATATATATATGCGTGCATAGTGCCATTGTACAAAGGCAAAGGGGATAAGAGTGAGTGCTCAAATTACAGAGGTATAAGTTTGTTGAGTATTCCTGGTAAATTATATGGGAGGATATTGATTGAGAGGGTGAAGGCATGTACAGAGCATCAGATTGGGGAAGAGCAGTGTGGTTTCAGAAGTGGTGGAGGATGTGTGGATCAGGTGTTTGCTTTGAAGAATGTATGTGAGAAATACTTAGAAAAGCAAATGGATTTGTATGTAGCATTTATGGATCTGGAGAAGGCATATGATAGAGTTGATATAGATGCTCTGTGGAAGGTATTAAGAATATATGGTGTGGGAGGCAAGTTGTTAGAAGCAGTGAAAAGTTTTTATCGAGGATGTAAGGCATGTGTACGTGTAGGAAGAGAGGAAAGTGATTGGTTCTCAGTGAATGTTGGTTTGCGGCAGGGGTGTGTGATGTCTCCATGGTTGTTTAATTTGTTTATGGATGGGGTTGTTAGGGAGGTGAATGCAAGAGTTTTGGAAAGAGGGGCAAGTATGAAGTCTGTTGGGGATGAGAGATCTTGGGAAGTGAGTCAGTTGTTGTTCGCTGATGATACAGCGCTGGTGGCTGATTCATGTGAGAAACTGCAGAAGCTGGTGACTGAGTTTGGTAAAGTGTGTGAAAGAAGAAAGTTAAGAGTAAATGTGAATAAGAGCAAGGTTATTAGGTACAGTATGGTTGAGGGTCAATTCAATTGGGAGGTGAGTTTGAATGGAGAAAAACTGGAGGAAGTGAAGTGTTTTAGATATCTGGGAGTGGATCTGGCAGCGGATGGAACCATGGAAGCGGAAGTGGATCATAGGGTGGGGGAGGGGGCGAAAATTCTGGGAGCCTTGAAGAATGTGTGGAAGTCGAGAACATTATCTCTGAAAGCAAAAATGGGTATGTTTGAAGGAATAGTGGTTCCAACAATGTTGTATGGTTGCGAGGCGTGGGCTATGGATCGAGTTGTGCGTAGGAGGATGGATGTGCTGGAAATGAGATGTTTGAGGACAATGTGTGGTGTGAGGTGGTTTGATCGAGTAAGTAGCGTAAGGGTAAGAGAGATGTGTGGAAATAAAAAGAGCGTGGTTGAGAGAGCAGAGGAGGGTGTTTTGAAATGGTTTGGGCACATGGAGAGAATGAGTGAGGAAAGATTGACCAAGAGGATATATGTGTCGGAGGTGGAGGGAACGAGGAGAAGAGGGAGACCAAATTGGAGGTGGAAAGATGGAGTGAAAAAGATTTTGGGTGATTGGGGCCTGAACATGCAGGAGGGTGAAAGGAGGGTAAGGAATAGAGTGAATTGGAGCGATGTGGTATACCGGGGTTGACGTGCTGTCAGTGGATTGAATCAAGGCATGTGAAGCGTCTGGGGTAAACCATGGGAAGCTGTGTAGGTATGTATTTTTGCGTGTGTGGACGTATGTATATACATGTGTATGGGGGTGGGTTGGGCCATTTCTTTCGTCTGTTTCCTTGCGCTACCTCGCAAACGAGGGAGACAGCGACAAAGCAAAAAAAAAAAAAAAAAATATATATATATATATATATATATATATATATATTTTTTCTTTTTCTTTAAACTATTCGCCATTTCCCGCAATAGCAAGGTAGCGTATATATATATATATATATATATATATATATATATATATATATATATATATATATATATATATATATATATATATATACGTATATATATATATATATATATATATATATATATATATATATATATATATATATATATATATATATATATATATATATATATATATATATATATATATATATATATATATATATATATATATATATATATATATATATATATATATATATATATATATATATATATATATATATATACATATATATAAATGCAAGAGTTTTGGAAAGAGGGGTAAGTATGCAGTCTGTTGTTGATGAGATGGCTTGGGAAGTGAGTCAGTTGTTGTTCGCAGATGATACAGCGCTGGTGGCTGATTCGAGTGAGAAACTGCAGAAGCTGGTGACTGAGTTTGGTAGAGTGTGTGAAAGAAGAAAGCTGAGCGTAAATGTGAATAAGAGCAAAGTCATTAGATACAGTAGGGTTTAGGGACAAGTGAATTGGGAAGTAAGTTTGAATGGAGAAAAACTGGAGGAAGTGAAGTGTTTTAGAGATTTGGGAGTGGAAGTGTCAGCGGATGTAACCATGGAAGCGGAAGTGAGTCACAGGGTGGGGGAAGGGGGTGAAAGTTCTGAGAGCGTTAAAAAATGTGTCGAAGGCGAGAACATCATCTCGGAAAGCATAAATGAGTATGTTTGAAGGAATAGTGGTTCGAACAGTGTTATATGGTTGTGAGGCGTAGGCTATAGATAGAGTTGTGCGCAGGAGGGTGGATGTGTTGGAAACGAGATGTTTTAGGACAATATATGGTGTGAGGTGGTTTTGATCCAGTAAGTAATGAAAGGGTAAGAGAGATGTGTGGTAATAGAAATAGTGTGGTTGAGAGAGCAGAAGAGGGTGTTTTGAAATGGCTTGGTCACATGGAGAGAATGAGTGAGGAAAGATTGACAAAGAGGATATATGTGTCAGAGGTGGAGGGAACCAGAAGTGGGAGACCAAATTGATGTTGAAAGGATGGAGTGAAAAAGACTTTGGGCGATCGGGTCCTGAACATACAGGAGGGTGAAAGGCGTGCAAGGAATAGAGTGAATTAGAACGATGTGGTATACCGGGTAGACGTGCTGTCAATGAATTGAACCAGGGCATGTGAAGCGTCTGGGGTAGACCATAGAAAGTTTTGTTGGGCCAGGATGTGGAAAGGAAGCTGCGATTTCGGTGCATTACACATTACACATTACACATCACATTACACATGTCTTTTCCTAGCGCTACCTCGCGCGTGCGTGGGGGAGAAGGGGTGCCATTTCATGTGTGGCGGGTTGGCGACGAGAATGGATGAAGGCAGCAAGTGTGGATGTGTACACGTGTAAATATGTATATATCTTCGTATGTATATGTATGTATACGTTGAAATGAATAGGTACGTATATGTGCGTGTGTGGGCGTTTATGTTTATTCATATGTATGTGGTTGGGTTGGGCCATTCTTTCGTTTGTTTCCTTGCGCTATCTCGCTAACGTAGGAGACAGAGACTAAGTATAATATAATATATATAAATATATATATATATATATATATATATATATATATATATATATATATATATATATATATATATATATATATATATATATATATATATATTCGCCATTTCCAGCGTTAGCGAGGTAGTGTTAAGAACAGTGGGCATCCTAACAGGGAATATCCTCACTTGGCTTCCTTCTCTGTTCCCTCTTTTGGAAAATTGGAAAAAATGGGATAGGATGAGTTCCAGCCCCCGCTCCCTCCCCTTTTCGTCGCTTTCTACGACACGCAGAGAATGCGTGGGAAGTATTCTTTCTCCCCTATCCCCAGGGGATATATATATATATATATATATATATATATATATATATATATATATATATATATATATATATATATATATATATATATATATATATATATATATTCCATTCTGTACTCAGTCTCTCCTGGTACTTCCTCACACAAGTCTCCTTCCCAAGCTCACTTACTCTCACCACCCTCTTCACCCCAACATTCACTCTTCTTTTCTGAAAACCCATACAAATCTTCACCTTAGCCTCCACAAGATAATGATCAGACATCCCTCCAGTTGCACCTCTCAGCACATTAACATCCAAAAATCTCTCTTTCGCGCGCCTGTCAATTAACACGTAATCCAATAACGCTCTCTGGCCATCTCTCCTACTTACATAAGTATACTTATGTATATCTCGCTTTTTAAACCAGGTATTCCCAATCATCAGTCCTTTTTCAGCACATAAATCTACAAGCTCTTCACCATTTCCATTTACAACACTGAACACCCCATGTATACCAATTATTCCCGCAACTGCCACATTACTCACCTTTGCATTCAAATCACCCAACACTATAACCCGGTCTCGTGCATCAAAACCACTAACACACTCATTCAGCTGCTCCCAAAACACTTGCCTCTCATGATCTTTCTTCTCATACCCAGGTGCATATGCACCAATAATCACCCATCTCTCTCCATCAACTTTCAGTTTTACCCATATTAATCGAGAATTTACTTTCTTACATTCTATCACATACTTCCACAACTTCTGTTTCAGGAGTACTGCTACTCCTTCCCTTGCTCTTGTCCTCTCACTAACCCCTGACTTTACTCCCAAGACATTCCCAAACCACTCTTCCCCTTTACCCTTGAGCTTCGTTTCACTCAGAGCCAAAACATCCAGGTTCTTTCCTCAAACATACTACCTATCTCTCCTTTTTTCACATCTTGGTTACATCCACACACCTTTAGGCACCCCAATCTGAGCCTTCGAGGAGGATGAGCACTCCCCGCGTGAGTCCTTCTTCTGTTTCCCATTTTATAAAGTTAAAAAATACAAGGAGGGGAGGATTTCTAGCCCCCCCGCTCCCGTCCCCTCAAGTCGCTTTCTACGACACGCGAGGAATGCGTGGGAAGTATTCTTTCACCCCTATCCCCAGGGATAATCTGTAGAATCTGTAGAATATATAAATCTGAAGAATATACACATATACATACACACATATATATATATATATATATATATATATATATATATATATATATATATATATATATATATATATATATATATATATATATATATATATATATATATACACATATATAAACACATTCTACAGATTTTCAAATACAAATAACTGTGAAGCCTTCGTTTGATAAAAACTGACAAGACCAAGTTCTACTCCAGTATTATTATGTTTTTCAAGGCACATTGAATACAGTGCAGAGGTGTACTCTGTTAAGTATGCTTTTTGACTCATTGCGGTTGCACAGTGACAATGTTCCAATTTTTATCAATTCCCATTTTCTAAACAATACACTCCACACATATTGTGATTAAGGCATAAATAGCTTGCATTTCTCACAGAAACACTCACTCCATACCTTAGGAAGTCCATCTGTTTCCTTATTTCCTATGTGTTTTAAGCATTTAATGTCATCACACCAATGCATGATATATAGCTTATCAAGGCTATCATCATGTCTAGTCTGATTTCTCTCTTGCCTATATATATATATATATATATATATATATATATATATATATATATATATATATATATATATATATATTTTTTTTTTTTGTGCTTTGTCGCTGTCTCCCGCGTTTGCGAGGTAGCGCAAGGAAACAGACGAAAGAAATGGCCCAACCCACCCCCATACACATGTATATACATACGTCCACACACGCAAATATACATACCTACACAGCTTTCCATGGTTTACCCCAGACGCTTCACATGCCTTGATTCAATCCACTGACAGCACGTCAACCCCGGTATACCACATCGCTCCAATTCACTCTATTCCTTGCCCTCCTTTCACCCTCCTGCATGTTCAGGCCCTGATCACACAAAATCTTTTTCACTCCATCTTTCCACCTCCAATTTGGTCTCCCTCTTCTCCTCGTTCCCTCCACCTCCGACACATATATCCTCTTGGTCAATCTTTCCTCACTCATTCTCTCCATGTGCCCAAACCATTTCAAAATACCCTCTTCTGCTCTCTCAACCACGCTCTTTTTATTTCCACACATCTCTCTTACCCTTACGTTACTTACTCGATCAAACCACCTCACACCACACATTGTCCTCAAACATCTCATTTCCAGCACATCCATCCTCCTGCACACAACTCTATCCATAGCCCACGCCTCGCAACCATGCAACATTGTTGGAACCACTGTTCCTTCAAACATACCCATTTTTGCTTTCCGAGATAATGTTCTCGACTTCCACACATTCTTCAAGGCTCCCAGAATTTTCGCCCCCCTCCCCCACCCTATGATCCACTTCGCTTCCATGGTTCCATCCGCTGCCAGATCCACTCCCAGATATCTAAAACACTTCACTTCCTCCATTTTTTCTCCATTCAAACTCACCTCCCAATTGACTTGACCCTCAACCCTACTGTACCTAATAACCTTGCTCTTATTCACATTTACTCTTAACTTTCTTCTTTCACACACTTTACCAAACTCAATCACCAGCTTCTGCAGTTTCTCACATGAATCAGCCACCAGCGCTGTATCATCAGCGAACAACAACTGACTCACTTCCCAAGCTCTCTCATCCACATATGTATATATATATATATATATATATATATATATATATATATATATATATATATATATATATATATATATATATATATATATATATATATATATATATATATATATATATATATATATATATATATATATATATATATATATATATATATATATATATATATATATATATATATATATATATATATATATATATATATATATATATATATATATATATATATAACCTAGCCTTAGCCAGGTACCCATTTTCTCAACCAACCATTAAGGATGGATGAACAGCTGTATTGACTGTGGACCGCCTACTGCAACCAAAGTTCGAACCTATACTCGCTCTCAACCCTTGGTGGTCTGTGAATGCGTCATGACAGGAAACGCTGACCGCTGCACTACGAAGTCCATATGTATTAATACTTGATCACTGTTTCCCCCGTTGGCGAGGTAGCACCACGTCGACCCCTGTATACCATCATCGTTTCGATACACTCTATTCCGTGCACACCGTTCACCCTCCTGTGTGTTCAGTCCCCGATTGCTCAAAATCATTTTTCACTGCATCCTTCCACCTCCAATTTGGTTTCCCAATTCTTCTTGTTCCCTCCACTTCTGACATGTATATCCTCTTTGTCAACCTTTCCTCATTCATTCTCTCCATACATCCAAACCATTTCAACACATCCTTTTCTTCTCTCTCAGCCATATCTTTTTTTGATAATCAGACATATCTCTTATCCTTTCATTACTTACTCGGTCAAACCACCTCAAGTATTTCATTTCTAACAAATCTATCATCCTACGCACCACCCTATCTATAGCCTATGCTATTGGAACCACTATTCCTTCAAACATTCCCATTTATGCCCTCCGAGATAAAGTTCTCTCTTTTCACACATTCTTCAGCTCTTCCAGAACCTGCGCCCTCTCCCTTAGTCGCTGAAATGCCCGCTCCCAGATATCTAAAATACTCCGTTAACTCTAATTTTTCTACAATCAAACTCCTACCCCTACTAATCCTTCCCTCAACTCTGTTAAAACAAATAACCTTGCTATTATTCACATTCCCTCTTAACTTTCTCCTTTCACACATACTTCCGAACTTAGTCGTCAACTTCTGCAGTTTACCACACGAATTTACCATCAGTGCTGTTTCACAAGCAAACAACAACTGACTAACCTCCCAGGCCCTCTCATCCCTAATAGACTGCATACTCGCCCCTCTCTCCAAGACTCTTGCATTTACTTCCCTAACAACCCCAGCCATTAACAAATAACACAACCATGGTGACATCACACACCCCTGCCACAAACCTTCCTTCGCTCAGAAACATTCACTTTCTTCTCTTCCTATTCGTAAATATGCCTTACATCCTTGATTAAAACTTCTTACTGCTGATAGCAGCTTACCTCCCACACCATATATTCTTAAGACCTTCCACAAAACATCTCTATCAGTCCTATCATATGCCTTTTCCAGATCCAATATATATATATATATATATATATATATATATATATATATATATATTTTTTTTTTTTTTTTTTTGCTTTGTCGCTGTCTCCCGCGTTTGCGAGGTAGCGCAAGGAAACAGACGAAAGAAATGGCCCAACCCACCCCCATACACATGTATATACATACGTCCACACACGCAAATACACATACCTACACAGCTTTCCATGGTTTACCCCAGACGCTTCACATGCCTTGATTCAATCCACTGACAGCACGTCAACCCCGGTATACCACATCGCTCCAATTCACTCTATTCCTTGCCCTGCTTTCACCCTCCTGCATGTTCAGGCCCCGATCACACAAAATCTTTTTCACTCCATCTTTCCACCTCCAATTTGGTCTCCCTCTTCTCCTCGTTCCCTCCACCTCCGACACATATATCCTCTTGGTCAATCTTTCCTCACTCATTCTCTCCATGTGCCCAAACCATTTCAAAACACCCTCTTCTGCTCTCTCAACCACGCTCTTTTTATTTCCACACATCTCTCTTACCCTTACGTTACTTACTCGATCAAACCACCTCACACCACACATTGTCCTCAAACATCT
>NC_092233.1:49639057-49654057 GCF_036320965.1 Panulirus ornatus
ATCCCAGGACATCTTGCTCTGAAACATGGCTACCCCAGGAAATCTTTCTATGACACATCAAATCTTGCTATGACCCAAGACATCTTGCTATGAAACATGATTATCACAGGGCATCTTGCTCTGACCAAAGACATCTTACTATGACCCATGACATCTTCTTATGAAACATGAATACCCCAGGACATCTTGCTATGACTCAGATCTTGTTATGAAACATGATTATCCAAGGACATCTTACTATGACCCAGGACATCTTTCTATGAAACATGACTTTTCCAGGACATCTTCTTATGAAACATGTTTACCCCAGGACATCTTGCTATGACCCAGGACATCTAGCTAAGAAACATGATTATCCAGGACATCTTGCTATGACCCAGGACATCTAGCTAAGAAACATGATTATCCAGGACATCTTGCTATGACCCAGAACATCTTCCTATGACCCAGGACATCTTGCTAGGAAACATGATTTCCCCAGGACATCTTTCTATGACTCAGGACATCTTGCTATTACTCAGGACATCTTGCTATGAAACATGATTACCCTTGGTCATCTTCCTATTACCATGACATCTTGCTTTGAAAGATGATTACCTCAGGACACCTTGCTATGAAACATGATTACCCAAGGACATCTTGCTTTGACCCAGGACATCTTACTATGACCTAGGACATCTTGCTATGACCCATGACATCTTACTATGACCAAGTATATCTAACTATGACATAGGACATATTGCTAAGACCCAGGACATCTTGCTATGAAAGATGATTATCCCAGGACATCTTGCTATGAATCATGATTACCCCAGGACATCTTGCTATGACCCAGGACATCTGACTATGACCCAGGACATCTAAGTATGACCCTGGACATGTTTCTATGACCAAGGACATCTTGCTATGAAACATGATTATCCCAGGACATCTTGCTTTGACCCCGGACATCTCTCTATGAATCATGATTACCCCAGGAAATCTTGCTATGACACATCACATCTTGCTATGACCCAAGACATCTTGCTATGAAACATGATTACCCCAGGACATCTTGGTATGACCAAGGACATTTTGCTATAAAACATGATTACCCCAGGACATCTTGCTATAACTCAGGACATCTTGCTATGAAACATGATCATCCTAGGACATCTTCCTATGACTCAGGACATCTTTCTATGAAACATGATTTCCCCAGGACATCTTTCTATGACTCAGGACATCTTGCTATTACTCAGGACATCTTGCTATGACCCATGACATCTTACTATGACGCAGTACATCTAACTATGACCCAGAACATCTTGCTAAGACCCAGCACATCTTGCTATGAAAGATGACTATCCCAAGACATCTTGCTATGAATCATGATTACCCCAGGACATCTTGCTATGACCCAGGACATCTAACTATTACCCAGGACATCTACCGATGACCCAGAACATGTTTCTATGACCCAGGACATCTTGCTATGAAACATGATTATCCGAGGACATCTTGCTTTGACCCCGGACATCTCTCTATGAAACATGATTACCACGGAACATCTTGCTATGACCAAAGACATCTTCCTATGACCCAAGACGTCTTGCTATGAAACAAGATCACCCCAAATACATCTTGCCATGACCCAGGACATTTAGCTATGACCCAAGACATCTTGCTTTGAAACATGGTTATCCCAGGACATCTTGCTATGACCCAGGACATCTTGCTATGAAACATGATTATCCGAGGACATCTTGCTTTGACCCCGGGCATCTCTCTATGAAACATGATTAACTCAGGAAATCTTGCTATGACACATCACATCTTTCTATGACCCAAGACATCTTGCTATGAAACATAATTACCCCAGGAAATCTTGCTATGAAACATAATTACCCCAGGAAATCTTGCTATGACACATCACATCTTTCTATGACCCAAGACATCTTGCTATGAAACATAATTACCCCAGGACATCTTGCTATGACCCAGGACATCTTGCTATGACCCAAGACATCTTGCTATGAAACATAATTACCCCAGGACATCTTGCTGTTACCCAGAACATCTTACTATGACCCAGGACATTTTGCTATGAAACAAAATTACCCCAGGACATCTTCCTATGACTCAGGACATCTTGCTATGAAACATGATTATCTTAGGACATCTTACTATGACCCAGGACATCTTACTATGAATCATGATTATCCCAGGACATCTTGCTATGACCCAGGATATCTTACTGTGACCCAGGACATCTAACTATGACCCAGGACATCTTGATATGACCGAGGACATCTTGCTATAAAACATGATTGTCCCAGGACATCTTGCTATGACCCACGACATCGTGTTATGAAACACTATTTACCCAGGACATCTTCCTATGAGCAAAGACATCTTGCTATGACGCAAGACATCTTGCTATGACGCAAGACATCTTGCTATGAAACATGATTATCCCAGGTTATCTTGATATGAAACATGATTACCCCAGAACATCTAGCTATGACCCAAGACATCTTGCTATGAAATATGATTACCCCTGGGCATCTTCCGTTGCCCAAGGACATCTTGCTATGAAACATGATTACAGCAGGACATCTTGCTATGACACAAGACATCCTTTTATGACCAGAGACATCCTGCAATGACCCAGGACATCTTGCTATGTAACAGGATTACCCC
The DNA here is from genome assembly GCF_036320965.1 of Panulirus ornatus. Lineage (NCBI taxonomy): Eukaryota > Metazoa > Arthropoda > Malacostraca > Decapoda > Palinuridae > Panulirus > Panulirus ornatus. The sequence goes on from NC_092233.1 coordinate 49,641,740, forward strand.
AGGACATCTTGCTATGAAACATAATCACCCCAGGACATCTAGCTGTGACACACGAAATCTTGCCATGAAACATGATTACTCCAGGACATCTTCTATGGCCCAAGACATCTTGCTATGAAACATGATTACTCTAGGACATCTAGCTGTGACCCAGGACATCCTCCTATGATACATGATTATCCCAGGACATCTTGCTATGACCCATGAAATCTTGCTATGAAACATGATTACCCCCAGGATATCTTGACATGACCCAGTACATTTTGCTATGACCCGAGACATCTTGCTATGAAACATGACTACCCCAGGACATCTTCCTATGGCTAAGGACATCTTGCTATAAAACTCTATTATCCCAGGACATCTTCCTATGAAACTTGGTTACCCAGGAAATCTTGGTATGACACATCACATCTTGCTATGACCCATGAAATCGTGCTAGGAAACGTGATTACCCCAGGACATCTTGCTATAACCAAGGACATCTTGCTATGAAACATTATTTACTTAGGACATCTTACTACTAGCCAGGACATCTTCCTATGAAACATGAGTACCCCAGAACATCTTACTATGCAACATGATTACCCCAGAACATCTTACTATGAAACATGATTACTCCAGAACATCTTATTATGCAACATGATTACCCCAGAACATCTTACTATGAAACATGATTACTCCAGGACATCTTACTATGAAACATGATTACTCCAGAACATCTTATTATGCAACATGATTACCCCAGAACATCTTACTATGAAACATGATTACCCCAGAACATCTTACTATGAAACATGATTACTCCAGGACATCTTACTATGAAACATGATTACCCCAGAACATCTTACTATGAAACATGATTACCCCAGAACATCTTACTATGAAACATGATTACTCCAGAACATCTTACTATGAAACATGATTACCCCAGAACATCTTACTATGAAACATGATTACCCCAGAACATCTTACTATGAAACATGATTACTCCAGGACATCATGTCATAAAACATGACTTCCCGAGGACACCTTGCTATGAAACATGATTACCCCGGCACAAATTGCTATGACCCAGGACAATGTACTATGACCCAGGACATCTTGCTATGACCCAAGACATCTTACTATGACCAGGACATCTTGCTATGGACCAGTACATCTTAATATGACCTAGGTCATCTTGCTATGAAAGACGACTACGCAGGACTTCTTACTATGACCCAGGACATCTTCCTATGACCCAGTACATCTTATTATGACTCACGACATCTTGCTATGAAACATGATTACCCTAGGACATCTTGCTATGAAACATGATTACCCCAAGACATCTTGCTATGAATCAGGACATCTTACTATGTCCCAGAACATCTTGCTATGACCCAGGATATTTTGCTATGAAAAATGATTATCCGAGGACATCTTGCTATGACCCAGGACCTCTTGCTATGAAACATGATTATCCCAGGACATCTTGCTATGACCCAGGACATCTTCCTATGACCCAGGATATCTTGCTATGAAACATGATTATCCGAGGACATCTTGCTTTGACCCCGGACATCTCTCTATGAAACATGATTACCCCAGGAAATCTTGCTATGACACATCACGTCTTGCTACGACCCAAGACATCTTGCTATGAAACATAATTACCCCAGGACATCTTGCTATGACCCAAGACATCTTATTATGACCCAGGATATTTTGCTATGAAACATGATTACTCCAGCACATATTGCTATGACTCAGGTCATCTTGCTATGAAACATGATTATCCTAGGACATCTTGCTATGACCCAGGACATCTTGCTATGAAACATGATTATCCTAGGACATCTTACTGTGACCCAGGACATCTTGCTATGAATCATGATTACCCTAGGACATCTTGCTATGACCCAGGATATCTTACTGTGACCCAGGACATCTAACTATGACCCAGGACATCTTGATATGACCGACGACATCTTGCTATGAAACATGATTATCCCAGGACATATTGCTACGACCCATGACATCTTGCTATGAAACAATATTTACCCAGGACATCTTGCTATGAAACATTATTTACCCAGGACATCTTGCTATATGACCAAAGACATCTTGCTATGACGCAAGACATCTTGCTATGAAACATGATTATCCCAGGACATCTTGCTGTGAAACATGATTACCTCAGGACATCTTGCTATGAAACATGATTACCCCAAGACATCTTGCTATGAATCAGGACATCTTACTATGACCCAGAACATCTTGCTATGATTCATGATTACCCCAGGACATCTTGCTATGATCCAAGATATCTTTCCATGACCCAGGACATCTTGCTATGACCCATGACATTTTGCTATGAAAAATGATTATTCGAGGACATCTTGCTATGACCCAGGACCTTTTGCTTTGATACATGATTATCCCAGGACATCTTGCTCTGACCCAGGACATCTTACTGTGACCCAGGACATATTCCTATGAAATATGATTACGCCAGGACATCTTCCTATGACCCAGGGCATCTTGCTACGAAACATGATTACCCCAGGATATCTTGCTATGACCCAGGACATCTTACTATGACCTAGGACATCTTGCTATGAAACATGATTACCCCAGGACATCTTGCTATGACTCAGGACATCTTACTGTGACCAAGGAGATCTTGCTATGAATCATGATTACCGCAGGACATCTTGCTATGACCCAGGACATCTTACTATGACCCAGGACATCTAACTATGACCCATGACATCTTGCTTTGACCCAGGACATCTTGCTATGAAACATGATTATCCCAAGACACCTTGCTATGACCCAGGACATTTTACTATGACCCAGGAAATCTTGCTATGAAATATGATTACCCCAGGTCATCTTGCTATGACCCAGGACACCTTGATATGACTCAGAACATTTTGCAATGAAACATGAATACCCCAGGACATCTTAAGACCCAGGACATCTTGCTATGAAACATGATTACCCCAAGACATCTTCCTACGAAACATGATTACCCCAGGACATCTTCCTATGACCCAGGACATCATACTATGACCTAGGACATTTTGTTGTGAAACATAATTACCCAAGGACATATTGATATGATCCAGGACATCTTACTATGACCCATAACATCTTGCTATGAATTATGATTACCCCAGGACATTTTGCTATGTCTCAGGACACCTTACAATGACCTAGAACATCTAAGTACGACCAAGGACATCTTGCTATGACCCAGGACATCTTGCTATAAAACATGATTATCCCAAGACATCTTGCTATGGCCCAGGACATCTTGCAATGAAACAATATTACCCTAAGACATCTTGCTATGACCAAAGACATCTCGCTATGACCCAAGACACCTTGCTATGAAACATGATCACCCCCAAGACATCTTGCCATGACCAGGACATTTTGCTATGACACAAGACATCTTGCTATGAAACATGAGTAACCCAGGACATCTTGCTATGACTCAAGACAACTTGCTATGAAACTTGATTATCCCAAGACATCTTGCTATGAAACATGGTTACCCCAGGAAATCTTGCTATGACACATCACATCTTAGTATGACTCAAGACATCTTGCTATGAAACATGATTACCCCAGGACATCTGGCAATGACCCAGGACATCTTACTTTGACCCAGGACCTCTTGCTATGAAACATGATTACCCCAGAACATCTTGCTATGAAAGATGATTACCCCAGGACATGTAGGTATTACCCAGGACATCTTGCTATGAAACATGATTACCCCAGGACATCTTGCTATGAACTAGGGCATCTTGCTATGAAACATATTTACCCATGGACATCCTGCTATGACGCAGAACATCTTGCTATGACCCAAGACATCTTGCTATGACCCAGTACATTTTGCTATGACCCAAGACATCTTGCTATTAAACATGATTACCACAGGACATCTTGCTATGTCTCAGGACATTTTGCTATGAAATATGATTATCCCAGGACATCTTACTATGACCTAGGACATCTTGCTATGAAACATGACTTTCCTAGGACATCTTGCTATGAAAGATGATTACCCCAGGACATCTTGCTATGACCCAGGACATCTTACTATGGCCCAGGGCATCTTTCTATGACCCAGGACATCCTGCTATGAAACATGATTCCCCCAGGACATCTTAGTATGACCCAAGACATCTTGTTATGAAACATGATTATCCCAGAGCATCTTGCTATGAAACATGATTACTCCCAGGACATCTTGCTATGAAACATGATTTCACCAGGACATCTTGCAGAGGAACATAATTACCCCAGAACAACTTACTATGACCCAGGATATCTTGCTATGACCCAAGACATCTTGCTATGACCCAAGATATCTTGCTATGAAACATGATTCTCCCATGAGATCTTGCTATCACCCAGGACATTTTGGTATGACCCAGGATGTTTTGCTATGAAACTTGATTACCCCAGGACCTCTTGCTATGAAACATGATTACCCCAGGACATCTTGCTACGACCCAGGACATTTTGCTATGAAACATGATTACCCCAAGACATCTTGTTATGACCCAAGACATCTTACTATGAACCAAGACATATTTTTAGGACCCAGGACGTCTTACTATGAAATAGGATTACCCCAGGACATCTTGCTATGAAACATGATTAACCAAGAACAACTAGCTATGACCCAGGACATATTGCTATCAAATATGTTTACTCCAGGACATCTTGCTATGGCCCAGGACATCTTGCTATGAAACTAGATTTCCCCAGGACATCTAGCTATGATCCAGGACATCTTTTTATGAAACGTGATTGGCCCAGGACACCTTGCTATGACCCAAGACATCCTGCTATGGAACATGATTACCCCTAGGGCATCTTGCTATGACCCAGTACATTTTGCTATGACGCAAGACATCTTGCTATTAAACATGATTACCCCAGGACAACTTGCTATAACTCAGGACATCTTGCTATGAAACTTGATTATCCTAGGACATCTTGCCATGAAACATGGTAACCCAAGAAATCTTGATATGACACATCACATTTTGCTATTAAACATGATTATTACAGGACATCTTACTATGACCCAGGACATCTTGCAATGAAACGGTTTCCCAGGACATCTTGCTATGAAACATGATTAACTCAGAACATCTTGCTATGACCCAAGACATCTTGCTATGACCCAAGACATCATGCTATGAAACATGATTACCCCCAGGACATCTTGCTATGACCTAGTGCATTTTGATATGACCCAAGACATCTTGCTATTAAACATGATTACCCCAGGACATCTTGCTATGACCCAAGACCTCTTAATATGACCCAGGACTTCTTGTTATGAAGCATTATTACCCCAGAACATCTTGCTATGTCTCAGGACATTTTGCTATGAAATATAATTATCCCAGGACATCTTACTATGATGCAGGACATCTGGTTATGAAACATGACTTCTCCAGGACATCTCTCTACGAAACATGATTACCCCAGGACATCTTGCTGAGACCCATGACACCTTACTACGAAACATGATTACCCCAGAACATCTTGCTATGACCCAGGACATCTCACTATGACCCAGGACATCTCGCTATGAAACATTAGTACCCCAGGAGATCTTGCTATGACCTAGGACATCCTGCTATGATTCAGGACATCTTGTTATGAAACATTATTATCCCAGGACATCTTACTATGACCCAGGACATCTTGCTATGAAACATGACTTCCCCAGGATATTTTGCTATGAAACATGATAACCCAGGACATCTTGCCATGACCCAGGACATCTTGCTATGAAACATGGTTACGCCAGGACATCTTGCGATTACCCAGGACATCTTACTATGACACAGGACATTTTGATATGAAACATGATTACCCCAGGATATCTTGCTGTGACCCATGACATCTTGCCATGACTTAGGATATCTTGCTATGAGACTTATTTATCCCAGAACATCTTGCTATGAAACATGATTATCCAAGGACATCTTACTATGACCATGGACATCTTGCTATGACCCAGGACATCTTGCTATGACCCAAGACATCTTGCTATGACTCAGGACATCTTCCTATGACTCAAGACATCTTGCTATGACCCAAAACATCTCGTTATGACCCAGGACATCGATCTATGTAATAGGATTACGCCAGGACATCTTGATATTAAACATGATTACCCTAGGACAACTAGCTATGTTCCAGGACATATTGCTATGAAACATGATTACTCCGGGGCATCTTCCTATGACCCAGGACATCTTGCTATGAAACATAATTACCCCAGGATATCTTGCTATGACCCAAGACATCTTCCTATGACCCAAGCCATTTCACTATGAAACATGATTACCCCTAGGACTTCTTGCTATGACCCGTACATTTTCCTATAACCCAAGACATCTTGCTATTAAACATGATTACCCGAAGACATCTTCCTATGACTCAGGACATCTTGCTATGAAACTTGATTATCCCAGGACATCTTGCTATGAATGGTTACCCCAGGAAATCTTGCTATGACACATCACATCTTGCTATGACCCACGGCATCTTGCTTTTAAATATGATTGTTCTAGGACATCTTACCATTACCCAGGACACCTTGCAACGAAACTTGACTTCCCCAGGACATCTTGCTATGAAACATGATTACCCCCAGCACATCTTGCTATGACCCAAGACATCTTGCTATGAAACATGATTACCCCCAAGGACATCTTGCTATGACCCAGTACATTTTGCTATGACCCAACACATCTTACTATTAAACATGATTACCCCAGGACATCTTACTATGCTCCAGGACAACTTATATAACCCAGGACGTCTTGATATGAAACTTGATTATCCCAGGACATCTTGCTATGTCTCAGGACAGTTTGCTGTGAAATATGATTATCCCAGGACATCTTACTATGACCCAGGACATCTTGATATGAAACATGACTTTCCCAGGACATCTTGCTATGAAAGATGATTACCCCAGGACATCTTGCAATGACCCAGGACATCTTACTATGACCCAGGACATCTTCCTATGACCCAGGACATCTTGCTATGAAACATGATTACCCCATGACATCTTGCTATGAAACATGATTACCCCCAGGACATCTTGCTAGGAAACATGATTTCACCAGGACATCTTGCAGTGGAACATGATTACCCCAGAACAACTTGCTATGACCCAGGATATCTTGCTATGACCCAAGACATCTTGCTATGACCCAAGATATCTTGCTATGAAACATGATTCTCCCATGATATCTTGCTATGAAACATGAATCTCACATGGTATCTTGCTATCCCCCAGGACATTTTGCTATGACCCAGGATATCTTGCTATGAAACTTGACTACCCCAGGACCTCTTGCTATGAAACAACATTACCCCAGGACATCTTGCTATGACACAGGATATCTTGCTATGAAACATGATTTCCCCAGGACATCTTGCTATGACCCAGGACATCTTGCTATGAAACATTATTACCCCCAGGACACCTTGCTATGACCTAGTACATTTTGCTATGACCCAAGACATCTTGCTATTAAACATGTTTACCCCAGAACATCTTGCTATGATCCAAGACCTCTTAATATGACCCAGGACATCTTGCTATGACCCAAGACATCTTGTTATGACCCAGGACATCTTGCTGTGAAATAGGATTACCCCAGGACATCTTGCTATGAAACATGATTAACCCAGAACAACTGGCTATTACCCAGAACATATTGCTATGAAATATGTTTACTCCAGGACATCTTGCTACGGCCCAGGACATCTTGCTAGGACCCAAGACATGTTGCTAGGACCCAAGACATGTTGCTATGAAACATGATTACCCCTACGACATCTTGCTATGACCCAGTACATTTTGCTATGACCCAAGATATCTTGCTATTAAACATGATTACACTAGGCATCTTGTTATGACTCAGGACATCTTGCTACGAAACTTCATTATCCTAGGACATCTTGCTATGAAACTTGATTTCCCCAGGACATCTAGCTATGACCCAGGTCATCTTGTTATGAAATGTGATTACCCCAGGACATTTTGCTATGACCCAAGACATCTTGCTAGGACCCAAGACATGTTGCTATGAAACATGATTACCCCTACGACATCTTGCTCTGACCCAGGACATCTTGCTATGACCCAAGATATCTTGCTATTAAACATGATTACCCCAGGCATCTTGTTATGACCCAGGACATCTTGCTACGAAACTTGATTATCCAAGGACATCTTGCTACGAAACTTGATTATCCTAGGACATTTTGCTACGAAACTTGATTATCCCAGGACATCTTGCTATGAAACATGGTTACCCCAAGAAATCTTGGTATGACCCATCACACCTTGGTATGACCCAAGACATCTTGCTATCAAACATGATTATTCCAGGACATCTTATAATGACCCAGGACATTTTGCAATGAAACTTGACTTCCCCAGGACATCTTGCTATGAAACATGATTAACCCAGGATATCTTGTTATGACCCAGGGCATCTTGCTATGACCCAAGACATCTTGCTATGAAACATGATTACCCCCAGGACACCTTGCTATGACCTAGTACATTTTGCTATGACCCAAGACATCTTGCTATTAAACATGTTTACCCTAGAACATCTTGCTATGATCCAAGACCTCTTAATATGACCCAGGACGTCTTGTTATGAAACATTATTACCCCAGAACATCTTACTAAGTCTCAAGACATTTTGCTATGAAATATGATTATCCCAGGACATCTTACTATGATGCAGAACATCACGTTATGAAACATGACTTCTCCAAAACATGTTGCTGTGAAACATGATTACCCCAGGACATCTTGCTAAGACCCAGGACATATGGCTATGAAACATGATTACCCCAGGACATCCTGCTATGACCCAGGACATGTCACTATGACCCAGGACATCTCACTATGAAACATTATTACCCCAAGTGATCTTGCTATGACCTAGGACATCCTGCTATGACTCAGGACATCTTGTTATGAAACATTGTTATCCCAGGACATCTTACTATGACCCAGGACATCTTGCTATGAAACATGACTTCCCCATAATATTTTGCTATGAAACATGATTACCCAGGACATCTTACTATGACACAGGACATCTTGCCATGAAACATGTTTACGCCAGGACATCTTTCTATGAAACATGGTTACGCCAGGACATCTTGCAATGAACCAGGACATCTTACTATGACACAGGACATTTTGCTATAAAACATGATTACACCAGGATATCTTGCTATGACCCATGACATCTTGCCATGGCTCAGGATATCTTGCTATGAAACTTATTTTTCCCGGGACATCTTGCTATGAAACATGATTATCCAAGGACATCTTACTATGACCCAAGATATCTTGCTGTGAAACATGACTTCCCAGGAAAGCTTTCTATGAAACATGATTACCCCAGGACATCTTGCTATGACCCAGGACATCTTCCTATGAAACATGATTACCCCAGGACATCTTGCTATGACCCAGGACATCTCGCTCTGAAACATTATTACCCCAGAAGATCTTGCTATGACCCAGGACGTCATACTATGACTCAGGACTTCTTGTTATGAAACATTATTATCCCATGACATCTTACTATGACCCAGGACATCTCGCTATGAAACATGACTTCCCAGGATATTTTCCTATGAAACATGATAACCCAGGACATCTTGCTATGGCCCAGTACATCTTGCTACGAAACATGTTTATGCCAGGACATCTTGCGATGACCCAGGACATCTTACTATGACACAGGACATTTTGCTATGAAACATAATTACCCCAGGATATCTTTCTATGACCCATGACATCTTGCCATGACTCAGGACATCTTGCTATGAAAACTATTTATCCCAGGACATCTTGCTATGAAATATGATTATCCAAGGACATTTTACTATGACCCAGGACATCTTGCTATGAAAAATGACTTCCCAGGACATCTCTCTATGAAACATGATTACCCTAAGACATCTTGCTATGACCAACGACATCTTGCTGTGAAACATGATTACCGCAGGACATCTTGCTATGACCCAGGACATCTTGCTGTAGAACATGATTACCTCAGGGCTCCTTGCTATGAACCAGGACATCTTGTTATGAAACATTATTACTCCTGGACATCTTACTATGATCCAGGACATCTTGCTATAAAACATGATTACCCAAGGACATCTTGTTTTGAAACATGACTTCCTCAGGACATCTTGCTATGAAACATGATTACCCAAGGACATCTTGCTATTACCCAGGACATCTTCTGAAACTATTAGGACATCTTCTATGACCAGGACATCTTGCTATGACCCACGAAATCTTGCTATGAAACATGATTACCCAGGACATCTTGCTATGACCCAGGAATCTTCTATGACCAGACATCATTCTATGAAACATGATTACCCAGGACATCTTTCTATGACCCAGGACATCTTTGCTATGAAACATGATTATACCCAGGACATCTTGCTATGACCAGGACATCTTCTATGACATGATTCCCCAGGACATCTTGCTATGACCAGGACATCTTGCTTATGAAACTTGTTAACCCAGGACATCTTGCTATGACCAGACATCTTACTATGACCCCAGGACATCTTGCTATGACCCAGGACATCTTGCTATGTCCCCAGAACATCTTGCTATGATACATGACTACCCCAGGACATGTTGCTATGACCCAGGACATCTTGCTATGAAACATGATTATCCCAAGACATCTTGCTATGAAACATGATTATCCCAGGACATCTTGCTCTTACTTAGGGCATCTTACTATGAAACATTACTTCCCTAGGACATCTTACTATGACCCAGGACATTTTGCTATGAAACATGCTTACCCCAGGACATCAGGACATCTTGCTATGTAACTTGATTATCCCAGGACACCTTGCTATGTCCCAGGATATCTTGCTATGACTCAGGACATCTTGCTATGTAACTTGATTATCCCAGGACACCTTGCTATGTCCCAGGAAATCTTGCTATGACTCAGGACATCTTGCTATGACACACCACATCTTGCTATAAACATGATTACGCCAGGACATCTTGCTATGACCCAGGACATCTTGCTATGAAACATGATTACCCCTGGACATCTTACTATGACATAGGACATCTTGCTATGACCCAGGACATCTTGCTATGAAACATGATTACCTCAGGACATCTTGTTATGACCCAGGACATCTTGCTATGAAACATGAATACCCCAGGACATCTTGCTATGACCCAGGACATCTTACTATGACCCTGGACATCTTGCTATGAAACATGATTACCCCGGGACATCTTGCTATGACCCAGGACATCTTGCTATGAATCATGATTACCCCAGGACATCTTGCTATGACCCAGGACATCTACTATGTCTTAGGACATCTTACTATGACCTAGGACATCTTGCTATGACCCAGGACATCTTTCTATGAAACATGATTACCCTAGGACATCTTGCTATAAAACTTGACTTCCCCAGGACATCTTGCTATGAAACATGATTATCCCAGGACATCTTGCTATGAAACATGATCATCCCAGGACATCTTGCTATGAAACATGATCATCCCAGGACATCTTGCTATTACTCAGGACATCATACTTTGAAACATGACTTCCCTAGGACATCTAAAGGCGACTTTCCACTCGTGCTGTGACCTCATGCAGGCTGAGTCTGGCAACACGTACATATTGTTATTCAAAAGATACAATTTTGTCTCTATGCATCTTGAGATATCATGCTTTCAATGATCACCATACATTTTTTTTTTCACTGATTTTTAATATTACTTGTAGTGTTATGAAGGTTCGGTACATTTATCTTTCAAATCAGGTTTATGTGTTACAACATAGCATTGCTCAGCCTTGATGGCCATGTACTCTTATCATGGTGCACGACACAAACTTTACGTTAAACCAACCCAATAAAAGCATCATTCATATCACTCTAAAATATTGATCCAATACTGTCAACTAAACTAGGTTAACGAGAGGCGGTAAAACACAGGCACCAGCTACACTAGACTACATGGCAAGCGCTCATCTACGATGTAAGTGTTCTGGCCAGAGGCACCATGAACCATGTGTGGCCATGATGGGCCTCTGTATAAGACCATCTGTACCATATCTTCTGTATAAGACCATCTGTACCATATCTTCTGTATAAGACCATCTGTACCATATCTTCTGTATAAGACCATCTGTACCATATCTTCTGTATAAGACCATCTGTGCCATAT
>NC_092233.1:49659057-49674094 GCF_036320965.1 Panulirus ornatus
TTGAATTGAAATAATTTGATTATATGATACTGTATTTCTTAACAATACTAAAACCAAAATTCCAGTTTTGCAGTACAACGTGTGAGACACTCAATGCATATCATATAAACCCCACACGGCAAGACAGTGGTAGAACTATTATATTGTGACGTCTTTATATGTGTGCTACCCAGCGTTCCTCTGTACGTTGTATCTGGTGTTATTAACAAAAGGTAAGACGAAAAAAGAGAAAGAATGGTGTTCAGTGAACTCATATCAACAATTTTTTTTCTATCATTCAGAGTTTAGGAAAACAGTGATGCAAGATGGTTTTTTTTATATGATTTTACTGGCGATGAATAGTTGTTTTGGTTAAAGGTATCTATCTGTGCAAACTTTCTGCCTCTATAAAGCACTCGTAACAGCAGCATGAATCTTTATTGTCTAGATTCTTAATGATGAAAACATGTCGATGGGAAATCAATAGTTACCCATTAATTTGACTCCACATTTTCTAATGCTTGTTCTGGCACGGTTTTATGTTGGCCTTGATACTTTCCTTATGAGTTAAGGAAACTATCATATGGAGCTCACAGTAGAGCTAGATATTTAACTACATATTGAAGCTTTACCCAAGATAGTACATACATAAGACATATGAGCAGGGAGGGAGAGAAATGTATCGTTCACTTTCCACGAGAGCCAGTCTAGTTTATTATCATATTTACGTATACTCAGTGTTGGAGGGATTACATTCCCACTCCAAAGGAGATGATCTGCGCCTTCAAAGAATGCACCTCTGTAACCGGTGTTGAAGATATGGCGAAATTTGTAATATATATATATATATATATATATATATATATATATATATATATATATATATATATATATATATATATATATATATATATGCTGAGAGGTGCAACTGGAGGGATGTCTGATCATTATCTTGTGGAGGCGAGGGTGAAGATTTGTAGAGGTTTTCAGAAAAGAAGGGAGAATGTTAGGGTGAAGACAGTGGTGAGAGTTAGTGAGCTTGGGAAGGAGACTTGTGTGAGGAAGTACCAGGAGAGACTGAGTACAGAATGGAAGAAGGTGAGAATAAAGGAGGTAAGGGGAGTGGGGGAGGAATGGGATATGTTTAGGGAAGCAGTGATGGCTTGCGCAAAAGATGCTTGTGGCATGAGAAGCGTGGGAGGTGAGCAGATTAGAAAAGGTAGTGAATGGTGAGGATGAAGAAGTATCATTATTAGTGAAAGAGAAGAGAGACGCATTTGGACGATTTTTGCAGGGAATAATGCAGAATGACTGGGAGATGTATAAAAGAAAGAGGCAGGAGGTCAAGAGAAAGGTGCAAGAGGTGAAAAAGAGGGCAAATGAGAGTTGGGGTGAGAGAGTATCATTAGATTTTAGGGAGAATAAAAAGATGTTTTGGAAGGAGGTAAATAAAGTGCGTAAGACAAGGGAACAAATGGGAACCTCAGTGAAGTGGGCTAATGGGGAGGTGATAACAAGTAGTGGTGATGTGAGAAGGAGATGGAGTGAGTATTTTGAAGGTTTGTTGAATGTGTTTGATGATAGAGTGGCAGATATAGGGTGTTTTGGTCGAGGTGGTGTGCAAAGTGAGAGGGTTCGAGAAAATGATTTGGTAAACAGAGAAGAGGTAATAAAAGCTTTGGGAAGATGAAAGCCGGCAAGGCAGCGGGGTTGGATGGTATTGCTGTGGAATTTATTAAAAAAGGGGGTAACTGTATTGTTGACTGGTTGGTAAGGTTATTTAATGTATGTATGACTCATGGTGAGGTGCCTGAGAATTGGCGGAATGCCTGCATAGTGCCATTGTACAAAGGCAAAGGGGACAAAGGTGAGTGCTCAAATCACAGAGGTATAAGTTTGTTGAGTATTTCTGGGAAAATATATGGGAGGGTATTGATTGAGAGGGTGAAGGCATGTACAGAGCATCAGATTGGGGAAAAGCAGTGTGGTTTCAGAAGTGGTAGAGGATGTGTGGATCAGGTGTTTGCTTTGAAGAATGTATGTGAGAAATACTTAGAAAAGCAAATGGATTTGTATGTAGCATTTATGGATCTGGAGAAGGCATATGATAGAGTTGATAGAGATGCTCTGTGGAAGGTATTAAGAATATATGGTGTGGGAGGCAAGTTGTTAGAAGCAGTGAAAAGTTTTTATCGAGGATGTAAGGCATGTTTACATGTAGGAATAGAGGAAAGTGATTGGTTCTCAGTGAATGTAGGTTTGCGGCAGGGGTGTGTGATGTCTCCATGGTTGTTTAATTTGCTTATGGATGGGGTTGTTAGGGAGGTGAATGCAAGAGTTTTGGAAAGAGGGGCAAGTATGCAGTCTGTTGTGGATGAGAGAGCTTGGGAAGTGAGTCAGTTGTTGTTCGCTGATGATACATCGCTGGTGGCTGATTCATGTGAGAAACTGCAGAAGCTGGTGATTGAGTTTGGTAAAGTGTGTGAGAGAAGAATGTTGAGAGTAAATGTGAATAAGAGTAAGGTTATTAGGTACAGTAGGGTAGAGGGTCAAGTCAATTGGGAGGTTAGTTTGAGTGGAGAAAAACTGGAGGAAGTGAAGTGTTTTAGATATCTGGGAGTGGATTTGGCAGTGGATGGAACCATGGAAGCGGAAGTGAATCATAGGGTGGGGGGAGGGGACGAAAATTCTGGGAGCGTTGAAGAGTGTGTGGAAGTCGAGAACTTTATCTCGGAAAGCAAAAATGGGTATGTTTGAAGGAATAATGGTTCCAACAATGTTGTATGGTTGCGAGGCGTGGGCTGTGGATAGAGTTGTGCGTAGGAGGGTGGATGTGCTGGAAATGAGATGTTTGATGACAATATGTGGTGTGAGGTGGTTTGATCGAGTAAGTAATAATAGGGTAAGAGAGATGTGTGGTAATAAAAAGAGTGTGGTTGAGAGAGCAGAAGAGGGTGTTTTGAAATGGTTTGGTCACCTGGAGAGAATGAGTGCGGAAAGATTGACCAAGAGGATATATGGGTCAGAGGTGGAGGGATCGAGGAGAAGTGGGAGACCAAATTGGAGGTGGAAAGATGGAGTGAAAAAGATTATGAGTGATCGGGGCCTGAACATGGAAGAGGATGAAAGGCGTGCAAGGAATAGAATTAATTGGATCGATGTGGTATACCGGGGCCGACGTGCTGTTAATGGATTGAACCAGCGTCTGGGGTAAACCATGGAAAGTTGTGTGGGGCCTGGATGTGCAAAGGGAGCTGTGGTTTCGGTGCATTATCACATGACAGCTAGAGACTGAGTGTGAACGAATGTGGCCATTGTTGTCTTTTCCTAGCACTACCTCGCACACATGAGTGGGGAGGGGGTTGTTATTACATGTATGGTGAGGTGGCGATGGGAATGAATAAGAGCAGACAGTATGAATTATGTACACGTGTATATATGTATATGTCTGTGTGAGTATATACATGTATACGTTGAGATGTATAGGTATGTATATTGCGTGTGTGGACGTGTATGTATATGCATGTGTATGTGGGTGGGTTGGGCCATTCTTTCGTCTGTTTCCTTACGCTACCTCGCTAACGCGGGAGACAGCGACAAAGAAAAATAAATAAATAAATAAATAAATATATATAGAGAGAGAGACTTTTGGATGCTAATGTGGAGGGGTCGAGGAGAAGTGGGAGACGAAATTGGAGGTGGAAAGATGGAGTGAAAAAGATTATGAGTGATCGGGGCCTGAACATGGAAGAGGGTGAAAGGCGTGCAAGGAATAGAGTGAATTGGATCGATGTGGTATACCGGGGCCGACGTGCTGTTAATGGATTGAACCAGCGTCTGGGGTAAACCATGGAAAGTTGTGTGGGGCCTGGATGTGGAAAGGGAGCTGTGGTTTCGGTGCATTATCACATGACAGCTAGAGACTGAGTGTGAACGAATGTGGCCTTTGTTGTCTTTTCCTAGCACTACCTCGCACACATGAGTGGGGAGGGGCTTGTTATTTCATGTATGGCGAGGTGGCGATGGAAATGAATAAGAGAAGACAGTACGAATTATGTACACGTGTATATATGTGTATGTCTGTGTGAGTATATACTTGTATACGTTGAGATGTATAGGTATGTATATTGCATGTGTGGACGTGTATGTATATACATGTGTATGTGGGTAGGTTGGGCCATTCTTTCGTCTGTTTCCTTGCGCTACCTCGCTAACGCGGGAGACAGCGACAAAGAAAAATAGATAAATAAATAAATAAATATGTATAGAGAGAGACTTTTGGATGCTAATGTGCTGAGAGGTGCAACTGGAGGGATGTCTGATCATTATCTTGTGGAGGCGAAGGTGAAGATTTGTATGGGTTTTCAGAAAAGAGAGAGAATGTTGGGGTGAAGAGTGTGGTGAGAGTAAGTGAGCTTGGGAAGGAGACTTATGTGAGAAGTACCAGGAGAGACTGAGTACAGAATAGAAAAAGGTGAGAACAAAGGAGGTAAGGGGAGTGGGGGAGGAATGGGATGTATTTAGGGAAGCAGTGATGGCTTGCGCAAAAGATGCTTGTAGAATATATATATATATATATATATATATATATATATATATATATATATATATATATATATATATATATATATATATATATATATATATATATATATATATATATATATATATATATATATATATATATATATATATATATATATATATATATATATATATATATATATATATATATATATATATATATATATATATATATATATATATATATTATATATTTTTTTTTTTTTTTTTTTTTCATACTATTCGCCATTTCCCGCGATAGCGAGGTAGCGTTAAGAACAGAGGACTGGGCCTTTGAGGGAATATCCTCACCTGGCCCCCTTCTCTGTTCCTTCTTTTGGAAAATTAAAAAAAAACGAGAGGGGAGGATTTCCAGCCCCCCGCTCCCTTCCCTTTTAGTCGCCTTCTACGACACGCAGGGAATACGTGGGAAGTATTCTTTCTCCCCTATCCCCAGGGATATATATATATATATATATATATATATATATATATATATATATATATATATATATATATATATATATATATATATATATATATATATAAGTTATACTTTGTCGCTGTCTCCCGCGTTGGCGAGGAAGAGCAAGGAAATAAACGAAAGAATGGCCCAACCCTCCCATATACACATGTATATACATACACGTCCACACACGCACACACACACACGTATTCCCTGCGTGTCGTAGAAGGCGACTAAAAGGGGAGGGTGCGGGGGGCTGGAAATCCTCCCCTCTCAATTTTTTTTAATTTTCCAAAAGAAGGAACAGAGAAGGGGGCCAGGTGAGGATATTCCCTCAGTGGCCCAGTTCTCTGTTCTTAACGCTACCTCGCTAACGCGGGAAATGGCGAATAGTTTGAAAAAAAAAAAAAAAAAAAAATATATATATATATATATATATATATATATATATATATATATATATATATATATATATATATATATATACACATATATACACACAGACATATACATACATACACATGTACATAATTCATACTTGCTGCCTTTATTCATTTCCGTCGCCACCCCGCCACACATGAAATGAGGTAGCGAGGTAGCGCTAGGAAAGGACAACAAAGGCCACATTTGTTCACGCTCAGTCTCTAGCTGTCATGTATAATGCACCTAAAGCACAGCTCCTTTTCCACCTCCAGGCCCCACAAACTTTTCATGGTTTACCTCAGACGCTTCACATGCCCTGGTTCAATCCACTGACAGCACGTCGACCCCGGTATACCACATCGTTCAATTCATTCTATTCCCTGCACGCCTTTCACCCTTCTGCATATTTAGGCCCCGATCGCCCAAAATCTTTTTCGCTCCATCCTTCCACTTCCAATTTGGTCTCCCACTTCTCCTCGTTCCCTCCACCTCTGACACATATATCCTCTTTGTCAATCTTTCCTCTTTACTCATTCTCTCAGTGTGACCAAACCATTTCAAAACACCCTCTTCTTCTCTCTCAACCACGCTTTTATTACCACACATCTCTCTAACCCTCTCATTACTTATTCGATCAAACCATCTCATTCTCCTCAAACATCTCATTTCCAACACATCCACCCTCTTACGTACAACCCTATCTGTAGCCGACGCCTCACAACCATATAACATTGTCGGATCTAACATACCCATTTTTGCTTTCCGAGATAATGTTTTCGCCTTCCACACATTCTTCAACGCACATTCTTTTCCCCGTCCCCACCTTGTGACTCACTTCCGCTTCCATGGTTCCATCCGCAGCTAAATCCACACCCAGATATCTAAAACACTTCACATCCTCCAGTTTTTTTCTGAGTGAAACGAAGCTCAAGGGTAAAGAGGAAGAGTGGTTGGGAATGTTTTGGGAGTAAAGTCAGGGGTTAGTGAGATGGGTGATTATTGGTGCCTATGCACCTGGGCATGAGAAGAAAGATCATGACTGAGTCTGTTAGTCGGTTTGATGAACGAGACCGGGTTATAGTGATGGGTGATTTGAATGCAAACATGAGTAATGTGGCAGTTGAGGGAATAATTGGTGTATATGGGGTGAGTGTTGTAAATGGAAATGTGAAGAGCCTGTAGATTTGTGTGCTGAAAAAGGACTGGTGATTTGGAATACTTGATTTAAAAAGAGAGATATACATAAGTATACGTATGTAAGTTACTGGATTACATGTTAATTGATAGGCGCGTGAGAGAGAGACTTTTGGATGTTAATGTGCTGAGAGATGCAACTGGAGGGATGTCTGATCATTATCTTATGGAGGCGAAGGTAAAGATTTGTAGAGGTTCTCAGGAAAGAAAAATGTTGGGGTAAAGAGAGTGGTGAGAGTAAGTGAGCTTGGGAAGGAGACGTGTGAGGAAATACCAGGAGAGACTTAGTGCAGAATGGAAAAAGGAGAGAGCAAAGGACGTAAGGGGAGTGGGAGAGGAATGGGATGTAATTAGGGAAGCAGTGATGGCTTGCGCAAAAGATGCTTGTGTCATGAGAAGCGTCGGAGGTGGGCAGATTAGAAAGGGTAGTGAGTGGTGGGATGAAGAGATAAGATTATTAGTGAAAGAGAAGAGAGAGGCATTTGGACGATTTTTGCAGGGAAATAATGCAATTGCCTGGGAGCTGTATAAAAGAAAGAGGCAGGAGGTCAAGAGAAAAGTGCAAGAGGTGAAAAAGAGGGCAAATGAGAGTTGGGATGAGAGAGTATCATTAAGTTCTAGGGAGATTAAAAAGATATTTTGGAAGGAGGTAAATAAAGTGCGTAAGACAAGAGAACAAATGGGAACTTCAGTGAAGGGGATTATTAGGAAGGTAATAACAAGTAGAGGTGATGTGAGAAGGAGTGAGTATTTTGAAGGTTTTTTGACTTAGATGATAGAGTGGCAGATATAGGGTGTTTTGGTTGAGGTGGTGTGCAAAGTGAGAGGGTTAGGGAGGATGATTTGGTAAACAGAGAGTAGGTACTAAAAACTTTGTGGAAGATGAAAGTCGACAAGGCAGCGGGTTTGGATGGTATTGCAGTGGAATTTATTAAAAAAGGGGGTGACTATGTTGTTGACTGGTGGGTAAGGATATTTAATGAGGTGCCTGAGGATTGGCGGAATGCATGCATAATGCCATTGTACAAAGGCAAAGGGGATACATGTGGGTGCTCAAGTTACAGAGGTATAAGCTTGTTAAGTATTCCTGGTAAATTATATGGGAGGGTATTGATTGAGAGGGTGAAAACATGTACAGAGCATCAGATTAGGGAAGAGAAGTGGTTTCAGAAGTGGTAGAGGATGTGTGGATCAGGTGTTTGCTTTGAAGAATGTATGTGAGAAATACTTAGAAAAACAAATGGATTTGTATGTAGCATCTATGGATCTGGAGAAGGCATATGAGAGTTGATACAGATGCTCTGTGGAAGGTATCAAGAATATATGTTGTAGGAGGCAAGTTGAGTAAAAAGTTTTTATCGAGAATGTCAAGCATTACATACGAGTAGGAAGAGAGGAAAGTGATTGGTTCTCAGTGAATGTCGGTTTGCGGCAGGGGTGCGTGATGTCTCCATGGTTGTTTAATTTGTTTTTGCATGGGGTTGTTAGGGAGGTGAATGCAAGAGTTTTGGAGAGAGGGGCAAGTGTGCATTCTGTTGTGGATGAGAGAGCGTGGGAAGTGAGTCAGTTGTTGTTCGCTGATGATACAGCGCTGGTGGCTGCTTTGGGTGAGAAACTTCAGAAGCTGGTGACTGAGTTTGGTAAAGTGTGTGAAAGAAGAAAGCTGAAAGTAAATGTGAATAAGAGCAAGGTTATTAGTTACAGTAGGGTCGAGGGACAAGTCAATTGAGAGGTAAGTTTGAATGGAGAAAAACTGGAGGAAGTGAGGTGTTTTAGATACCTGGGAGTGGATTTGTCAGTGGATGTAACCATGGAAGCGGAAGTGAGTCACATGGTCGGAGAGGGGGCGAAAGTTCTGGGAGCGTTGAAAAATTTGTGGAAGGCTAGAATATTATATGGGAAAGCAAAAAATGGGTATGTTTGAAGGAATAGTAGTTCCAACAATGTTATATGGTTGCGAGGCATGGGCTATAGATAGAGTTGTACGGAGGAGGGTGGATGTGTTGGAAATGAGATGTTTGATGACAATATGTGGTGTGAGGTGGTTTGATCGAGTAAGTAATGAAAGGGTAAGAGAGATGTGTGTTAATGAAAAGAGTGTGGTTGAGAGAGCAGACGAGGGTGTTTTGAAATGGTTTGGTCGTCTGTAGAGAATGAGTGAGGAAAGATTAACAAAGTGGATATATGTGTCAGAGGTGTAGGAATGAGAAGTGGGAGACCAAATTGGAGGTGGAAAGATGGAGTAAAAAAAAATTTGAGCGATCGGAGCCTAAACAAACAGGAGGGTGAAAGGCGTACAAGGAATAGAGTGAATTGGAACGATTTGGTATACCGGGGTCGACGTGCTGTTAGTGGATTGAATCAGGACATGTGAAGCGTCTAGGGTAAACCATGAAAAGTTTTGTGGGACCTGGATATGGAAAGGGAGCTGTGGTTTCGTTGTATTATACATGACAGCTAGAAACTGAGTGTGAACGAATGTGGCCTTTGTTGTCTTTTCTTAGTGCTACCTCGCGCGCATGCAGGGGTAGGGCGATGTCATTTCATGTGTGGCGGGTTGGCGACGGGAATGAATAAAGGCAGCAAGCATGAATTAGGCACATATGTATATATGTATATGTATATATATATATATATATATATATATATATATATATATATATATATATATATATATATATATATATTGAAATGTATAAGTATGTATATGTGCGTGTGTGGACGTGTATGTATATACATCTGTATGTGGGAGGTATGGGCCAGTTTCGTCTGTTTCCTTGCGCTATCTCGCTAACGCGGGAGACAGCGACAAAGTACAAGTAATTGAAAGTGCTTCATATTGCTGAAGTTCAGAGGACTGACGCAGGCTTTTATAGGTGCCAGGCAACAAACTCTGTTGCAGGAAAGGATCGTCACAGCAACAGTATTTCTGTGACTGTTCTAGATAGGGGAGAGGAAGACAACTACAAACCCCCCACCTTCCTTTCCCCAAAAGAAACCTCCATCCTCTCCCTCAAAGAACCACTCAGAGTTATACAGGGAGAACATGCAATCATTGAGTGTCTTGCAACGGGTGTGCCACTCCCCATAATCTCATGGCAACGAAAATGTAAGTTTATGATTTTCTTTGAAATACAAGGTATTACATTACATTTCCCCAGAACTTTTTTAAAGGGGAAGTAAATGTTTATAGTTGTGTTACTGGAGTGATAGTTTTCATACATAGTGTTTTGACAAGAAATAGTGAAATTGGAAAAAAATGTAGCTTGGTCATTGAAGCTTATTGATACAGTGGTTAAATTGATGAGAACTGCTATTGACGTTTTTGTAATTAAATTATACATTTCCTTTTCCATAGCCAGAGGTTAAACCATTATGTGACATTCATTTGTTCATTTCATTACAAGCTAGAAGTTTCAGTTTTCTAAATTGTTTCTTACATTTTTCATATGTATATATACGTATGTGTGTGTGTGTGTATATGTGCGTATGTGTGTGTATGTGTGTGTATGTGTATATGTATATATGTATATTATCCCTGGGGATAGGGGTGAAAGAATACTTCCCACGTATTCCTCGCGTGTCGTAGAAAGCGACTAGAGGGGACGGGAGCGGGGGTCCAGAAATCCTCCCCTCCTTGTATTTTTTTAACTTTCTAAAATGGGAAACAGAAGAAGGAGTCACGCGGGGAGTGCTCATCCTCCTCGAAGGCTCAGATTGGGGTGCCTAAATGTGTGTGGATGTAACCAAGATGTGAAAAAAGGAGAGATAGGTAGTATGTTTGAGGAAAGGAACCTGGATGTTTTGGCTCTGAGTGAAACGAAGCTCAAGGGTAAAGGGGAAGAGTGGTTTGGGAATGTCTGGGGAGTAAAGTCAGGGGTTAGTGAGAGGACAAGAGCAAGGGAAGGAGTAGCAGTACTCCTGAAACAGGAGTTGTGGGAGTATGTGATAGAATGTAAGAAAGTAAATTCTCGATTAATATGGGTAAAACTGAAAGTTGATGGAGAGAGATGGGTGATTATTGGTGCATATGCACCTGGGCATGAGAAGAAAGATCATGAGAGGCAAGTGTTTTGGGAGCAGCTGAATGAGTGTGTTAGTGGTTTTGATGCACGAGACCGGGTTATAGTGATGGGTGATTTGAATGCAAAGGTGAGTAATGTGGCAGTTGAGGGAATAATTGGTATACATGGGGTGTTCAGTGTTGTAAATGGAAATGGTGAAGAGCTTGTAGATTTATGTGCTGAAAAAGGACTGATGATTGGGAATACCTGGTTTAAAAAGCGAGATATACATAAGTATACTTATGTAAGTAGGAGAGATGGCCAGAGAGCGTTATTGGATTACGTGTTAATTAACAGGCGTGCGAAAGAGAGACTTTTGGATGTTAATGTGCTGAGAGGTGCAACTGGAGGGATGTCTGATCATTATCTTGTGGAGGCTAAGGTGAAGATTTGTATGGGTTTTCAGAAAAGAAGAGTGAATGTTGGGGTGAAGAGGGTGGTGAGAGTAAGTGAGCTTGGGAAGGAGACTTGTGTGAGTAAGTACCACGAGAGACTGAGTACAGAATGGAGAAAGGTAAGAACAATGGAAGTAAGGGGAGTGGGGGAGGAATGGGATGTATTTAGGGAATCAGTGATGGATTGCGCAAAAGATGCTTGTGGCATGAGAAGAGTGGGAGGTGGGTTGATTAGAAAGGGTAGTGAGTGGTGGGATGAAGAAGTAAGAGTATTAGTGAAAGAGAAGAGAGAGGCATTTGGACGATTTTTGCAGGGAAAAAATGCAATTGAGTGGGAGATGTATAAAAGAAAGAGACAGGAGGTCAAGAGAAAGGTGCAAGAGGTGAAAAAAAGGGCAAATGAGAGTTGGGGTGAGAGAGTATCATTAAATTTTAGGGAGAATAAAAAGATGTTCTGGAAGGAGGTAAATAAAGTGCGTAAGACAAGGGAGCAAATGGGAACTGCAGTGAAGGGCGCAAATGGGGAGGTGATAACAAGTAGTGGTGATGTGAGAAGGAGATGGAGTGAGTATTTTGAAGGTTTGTTGAATGTGTTTGATGATAGAGTGGCAGATATAGGGTGTTTTGGTCGAGGTGGTGTGCAAAGTGAGAGGGTTAGGGAAAATGATTTGGTAAACAGAGAAGAGGTAGTAAAAGCTTTGCGGAAGATGAAAGCCGGCAAGGCAGCAGGTTTGGATGGTATTGCAGTGGAATTTATTAAAAAAGGGGGTGACTGTATTGTTGACTGGTTGGTAAGGTTATTTAATGTATGTATGACTCATGGTGAGGTGCCTGAGGATTGGCAGAATGCGTGCATAGTGCCATTGTACAAAGGCAAAGGGGATAGAGTGAGTGCTCAAATTACAGAGGTATAAGTTTGTTGAGTATTCCTGGTAAATTATATGGGAGGGTATTGATTGAGAGGGTGAAGGCATGTACAGAGCATCAGATTGGGGAAGAGCAGTGTGGTTTCAGAAGTGGTAGAGGATGTGTGGATCAGGTGTTTGCTTTGAAGAATGTATGTGAGAAATACTTAGAAAAGCAAATGGATTTGTATGTAGCATTTATGGATCTGGAGAAAGCATATGATAGAGTTGATAGAGACGCTCTATGGAAGGTTTAAGAATATATGGTGTGGGAGGCAAGTTGTTAGAAGCAGTGAAAAGTTTTTATCGAGGATGTAAGGCATGTGTACGTGTAGGAAGAGAGGAAAGTGATTGGTTCTCAGTGAATGTAGGTTTGCGGCAGGGGTGTGTGATGTCTCCATGGTTGTTTAATTTGTTTATGGATGGGGTTGTTAGGGAGGTGAATGCAAGAGTTTTGGAAAGAGGGGCAAGTATGAAGTCTGTTGGGGATGAGAGAGCTTGGGAAGTGAGTCAGTTGTTGTTCGCTGATGATACAGCGCTGGTGGCTGATTCATGTGAGAAAGTGCAGAAGCTGGTGACTGAGTTTGGTAAAGTGTGTGGAAGAAGAAAGTTAAGAGTAAATGTGAATAAGAGCAAGGTTATTAGGTACAGTAGGGTTGAGGGTCAAGTCAATTGGGAGGTGAGTTTGAATGGAGAAAAACTGGAGGAAGTGAAGTGTTTTAGATATCTGGGAGTGGATCTGGCAGCGGATGGAACCATGGAAGCGGAAGTGGATCATAGGGTGGGGTGGGGGCGAAAATTCTGGGAGCCTTGAAAAATGTGTGGAAGTCGAGAACATTATCTCGGAAAGCAAAAATGGGTATGTTTGAAGGAATAGTGGTTCCAACAATGTTGTATGGTTGCGAGGCGTGGGCTATGGATAGAGTTGTGCGCAGGAGGATGGATGTGCTGGAAATGAGATGTTTGAGGACAATGTGTGGTGTGAGGTGGTTTGATCGAGTAAGTAACGTAAGGGTAAGAGAGATGTGTGGAAATAAAAAGAGCGTGGTTGAGAGAGCAGAAGAGGGTGTTTTGAAATGGTTTGGGCACATGGAGAGAATGAGTGAGGAAAGATTGACCAAGAGGATATATGTGTCGGAGGTGGAGGGAACGAGGAGAAGAGGGAGACCAAATTGGAGGTGGAAAGATGGAGTGAAAAAGATTTTGTGTGATCGGGGCCTGAACATGCAGGAGGGTGAGAGGAGGGTAAGAAATAGGGTGAGTTGGAGCGATGTGGTATACAGGGGTTGACGTGTTGTCAGTGGATTGAATCAAGGCATGTGAAGCGTCTGGGGTAAACCATGGAAAGCTGTGTAGGTATGTATATTTGCGTGTGTGGACGTATGTATATACATGTGTATGGGGGTGGGTTGGGCCATTTCTTTCGTCTGTTTCCTTGCGCTACCTCGCAAACGCGGGAGACAGCGACAAAGCAAAAAAAAAAAAAGATATATATATATATATATATATATATATATATATATATATATATATATATATATATATATATATATATATATATATATATATTGATCAAGTAAGTAATGTAAGGGTAAGAGAGATGTGTGGAAATAAAAAGAGTGTGGTTGAGATAGCAGAAGAGGGTGGGTGTTTTGAAATGGTTTGGGCACATGGAAAGAATGAGTGAGGAAAGATTGGCAAAGAGGATATATGTGTCGGAGGTGGAGGGAACGAGGAGAAGTGGGAGACCATATTGGAGGTGGAAAGATGGAGTGAAAAAGATTCTGAGTGATCGGGGCCTGAACATGCAGGAGGGTGAAAGGCGGGCAAGGAATAGAGTGAATTGGATCGATGTGGTATACCGTGGTTGACGTGCTGTCAGTGGATTGAAACGGCATGTGAAGTGTCTGGGGTAAACCATCGAAAGTTGTGTGGGGCCTGGATGTGGAAAGGGAACTGTGGTTTCGGGCATTATTGCATGACAGCTAGAGACTGAGTGTGAACGAATGGGGCCTTTGTTGTCTTTTCCTAGCGCTACCTCGCACACATGAGGGGGCAGGGGGATGGCATTACATGTGTGGCGAGGTGGCGATGGGAATGAATAAAGGCAGACAGTGTGAATTGTGTGCATGGGTATATATGTATGTGTCTGTGTGTATATATATATGTGTACATTGAGATGTATAGGTATGTATATTTGCGTGTTTGGACTTGTATGTATATACATGTGTATGGGGTGGGTTGGGCCATTTCTTTCGTCTGTTTCCTTGCGCTACCTCGCAAACGCGGGAGACAGCGACAAAGCAAAAAAAAAAAATATATATAGATATATTTATTTATTTATTTGTTCATTTTGCTTTGTCGCTGTCTCCCGCGAAAATATATATATATATATATATATATATATATATATATATATATATATATATATATATATATATATATATATATATATATATATATATTTATTTATTTATTTGTTTATTTTGCTTTGTCGCTGTCTCCCGCGTTTGCGAGGTAGCGCAAGGAAACAGACGAAAGAAATGGCCCAACCCACCCCCATACACATGTATATACATACGTCCACACACGCAAATATACATACCTACACAGCTTTCCATGGTTTACCCCAGACGCTTCACATGCCTTGATTCAATCCACTGACAGCACGTCAACCCCGGTATACCACATCGCTCCAATTCACTCTATTCCTTGCCCTCCTTTCACCCTCCTGCATGTTCAGGCCCCGATCACACAAAATCTTCTTCACTCCATCTTTCCACCTCCAATTTGGTCTCCCTCTTCTCCTCGTTCCCTCCACCTCCGACACATATATCCTCTTGGTCAATCTTTCCTCACTCATTCTCTCCATGTGCCCAAACCATTTCAAAACACCCTCTTCTGCTCTCTCAACCACGCTCTTTTTATTTCCACACATCTCTCTTACCCTTACGTTACTTACTCGATCAAACCACCTCACACCACACATTGTCCTCAAACATCTCATTTCCAGCACATCCATCCTCCTGCGCACCACTCTATCCATAG
>NC_092233.1:49674194-49682022 GCF_036320965.1 Panulirus ornatus
CTTTTATTACCACACATCTCTCTAACCCTCTCATTACTTATTCGATCAAACCATCTCATTCTCCTCAAACATATCATTTCCAACACATCCACTCTCTTACGTACAACCCTATCTGTAGCCGACGCCTCACAACCATATAACATTGTCGGATCTAACATACCCATTTTTGCTTTCCGAGATAATGTTTTCGCCTTCCACACATTCTTCAACGCACATTTTTTTCCCCGTCCCCCACCTTGTGACTCACTTCCGCTTCCATGGTTCCATCCGCAGCTAAATCCACACCCAGATATCTAAAACACTTCACATCCTCCAGTTTTTTTCTGAGTGAAACGAAGCTCAAGGGTAAAGAGGAAGAGTGGTTGGGAATGTTTTGGGAGTAAAGTCAGGGGTTAGTGAGATGGGTGATTATTGGTGCCGATGCACCTGGGCATGAGAAGAAAGATCATGACTGAGTCTGTTAGTCGGTTTGATGAACGAGACCGGGTTATAGTGATGGGTGATTTGAATGCAAACATGAGTAATGTGGCAGTTGAGGGAATAATTTTTGTATATGGGGTGAGTGTTGTAAATGGAAATGTGAAGAGCCTGTAGATTTGTGTGCTGAAAAAGGACTGGTGATTTGGAATACTTGATTTAAAAAGAGAGATATACATAAGTATACGTATGTAAGTTACTGGATTACATGTTAATTGATAGGCGCGTGAGAGAGAGACTTTTGGATGTTAATGTGCTGAGAGATGCAACTGGAGGGATGTCTGATCATTATCTTATGGAGGCGAAGGTAAAGATTTGTAGAGGTTCTCAGGAAAGAAGAGAGAATGTTGGGGTAAAGAGAGTGGTGAGAGTAAGTGAGCTTGGGAAGGAGACGTGTGAGGAAATACCAGGAGAGACTTAGTGCAGAATGGAAAAAAGAGAGAGCAAAGGACGTAAGGGGAGTGGGAGAGGAATGGGATGTAATTAGGGAAGCAGTGATGGCTTGCGCAAAAGATGCTTGTGTCATGAGAAGCGTCGGAGGTGGGCAGATTAGAAAGGGTAGTGAGTGGTGGGATGAAGAGATAAGATTATTAGTGAAAGAGAAGAGAGAGGCATTTGGACGATTTTTGCAGGGAAATAATGCAATTGCCTGGGAGCTGTATAAAAGAAAGAGGCAGGAGGTCAAGAGAAAAGTGCAAGAGGTGAAAAAGAGGGCAAATGAGAGTTGGGATGAGAGAGTATCATTAAGTTCTAGGGAGATTAAAAAGATATTTTGGAAGGAGGTAAATAAAGTGCGTAAGACAAGAGAACAAATGGGAACTTCAGTGAAGGGGATTATTAGGAAGGTAATAACAAGTAGAGGTGATGTGAGAAGGAGTGAGTATTTTGAAGGTTTTTTGACTTAGATGATAGAGTGGCAGATATAGGGTGTTTTGGTTGAGGTGGTGTGCAAAGTGAGAGGGTTAGGGAGGATGATTTGGTAAACAGAGAGTAGGTACTAAAAACTTTCTGGAAGATGAAAGTCGACAAGGCAGCGGGTTTGGATGGTATTGCAGTGGAATTTATTAAAAAAGGGGGTGACTATGTTGTTTACTGGTGGGTAAGGATATTTAATGAGGTGCCTGAGGATTGGCGGAATGCATGCATAATGCCATTGTACAAAGGCAAAGGGGATACATGTGGGTGCTCAAGTTACAGAGGTATTCCTGGTAAATTATATGGGAGGGTATTGATTGAGAGGGTGAAAACATGTACAGAGCATCAGATTAGGGAAGAGAAGTGGTTTCAGAAGTGGTAGAGGATGTGTGGATCAGGTGTTTGCTTTGAAGAATGTATGTGAGAAATACTTAGAAAAACAAATGGATTTGTATGTAGCATCTATGGATCTGGAGAAGGCATATGAGAGTTGATACAGATGCTCTGTGGAAGGTATCAAGAAAATATGTTGTAGGAGGCAAGTTGAGTAAAAAGTTTTTATCGAGAATGTCAAGCATTACATACGAGTAGGAAGAGAGGAAAGTGATTGGTTCTCAGTGAATGTCGGTTTGCGGCAGGGGTGCGTGATGTCTCCATGGTTGTTTAATTTGTTTTTGCATGGGGTTGTTAGGGAGGTGAATGCAAGAGTTTTGGAGAGAGGGGCAAGTGTGCATTCTGTTGTGGATGAGAGAGCGTGGGAAGTGAGTCAGTTGTTGTTCGCTGATGATACAGCGCTGGTGGCTGCTTTGGGTGAGAAACTTCAGAAGCTGGTGACTGAGTTTGGTAAAGTGTGTGAAAGAAGAAAGCTGAAAGTAAATGTGAATAAGAGCAAGGTTATTAGTTACAGTAGGGTCGAGGGACAAGTCAATTGAGAGGTAAGTTTGAATGGAGAAAAACTGGAAGTGAGGTGTTTTAGATACCTGGGAGTGGATTTGTCAGTGGATGTAACCATGGAAGCGGAAGTGAGTCACATGGTCGGAGAGGGGGCGAAAGTTCTGGGAGCGTTGAAAAATTTGTGGAAGGCTAGAATATTATATGGGAAAGCAAAAAATGGGTATGTTTGAAGGAATAGTAGTTCCAACAATGTTATATGGTTGCGAGGCATGGGCTATAGATAGAGTTGTACGGAGGAGGGTGGATGTGTTAGAAATGAGATGTTTGATGACAATATGTGGTGTGAGGTGGTTTGATCGAGTAAGTAATGAAAGGGTAAGAGAGATGTGTGTTAATGAAAAGAGTGTGGTTGAGAGAGCAGACGAGGGTGTTTTGAAATGGTTTGGTCGTCTGTAGAGAATGAGTGAGGAAAGATTAACAAAGTGGATATATGTGTCAGAGGTGTAGGAATGAGAAGTGGGAGACCAAATTGGAGGTGGAAAGATGGAGTAAAAAAAATTTGAGCAATCGGAGCCTAAACAAACAGGAGGGTGAAAGGCGTACAAGGAATAGAGTGAATTGGAACGATTTGGTATACCGGGGTCGACGTGCTGTTAGTGGATTGAATCAGGACATGTGAAGCGTCTAGGGTAAACCATGAAAAGTTTTGTGGGGCCAGGATATGGAAAGGGAGCTGTGGTTTCGTTGTATTATGCATGACAGCTAGAAACTGAGTGTGAAGGAATGTGGCCTTTGTTGTCTTTTCTTCGTGCTACCTCGCGCGCATGCAGGGGTAGGGCGATGTCATTTCATGTGTGGCGGGTTGGCGACGGGAATGAATAAAGGCAGCAAGCATGAATTAGGCACATATGTATATATGTATATGTATATATATATATTTTTTTTTTATTATACTTTGTCGCTGTCTCCCGCGTTTGCGAGGTAGCGCAAGGAAACAGACGAAAGAAATGGCCCCCCTCCCCCCATACACATGTATATACATACGTCCACACACGCAAATATACATACCTACACAGCTTTCCATGGTTTACCCCAGACGCTTCACATGCCCTGCTTCAATCCACTGACAGCACGTCAACCCCGGTATACCACATCGCTCCAATTCACTCTATTCCTTGCCCTCCTTTCACCCTCCTGCATGTTCAGGCCCCGATCACACAAAATCTTTTTCACTCCATCTTTCCACCTCCAATTTGGTCTCCCTCTTCTCCTTGTTCCCTCCACCTCCGACACATATATCCTCTTGGTCAATCTTTCCTCACTCATCCTCTCCATGTGGCCAAACCACTTCAAAACACCCTCTTCTGCTCTCTCAACCACGCTCTTTTTATTTCCACACATCTCTCTTACCCTTACGTTACTCACTCGATCAAACCACCTCACACCACACATTGTCCTCAAATATCTCATTTCCAGCACATCCATCCTCCTGCGCACAACTCTATCCATAGCCCACGCCTCGCAACCATACAACATTGTTGGAACCACTATTCCTTCAAACATACCCATTTTTGCTTTCCGAGATAATGTTCTCGACTTCCACACATTCTTCAAGGCCCCCAGGATTTTCGCCCCCTCCCCCACTCTATGATCCACTTCCGCTTCCATGGTTCCATCCGCTGCCAGATCCACTCCCAGATATCTAAAACACTTCACTTCCTCCAGTTTTTCTCCATTCAAACTCACCTCCCAATTGACTTGACCCTCAACCCTACTGTACCTAATAACCTTGCTCTTATTCACATTTACTCTTAACTTTCTTCTTCCACACACTTTTCCAAACTCAGTCACAAGCTTCTGCAGTTTCTCACATGAGTCAACCACCAGCGCTGTATCATCAGCGAACAACAACTGACTCACTTCCCAAGCTCTCTCATCCCCAACAGACTTCATACTTGCCCCTCTTTCCAAAACTCTTGCATTTACCTCCCTAACAACCCCATCCATAAACAAATTAAACAACCATGGAGACATCACACACCCCTGCCGCAAACCTACATTCACTGAGAACCAATCACTTTCCTCTCTTCCTACACGTACACATGCCTTACATCCTCGATAAAAACTTTTCACTGCTTCTAACAACTTTCCTCCCACACCATATATTCTTAATACCTTCCACAGAGCATCTCTATCAACTCTATCATATGCCTTCTCCAGATCCATAAATGCTACATACAAATCCATTTGCTTTTCTAAGTATTTCTCACATACATTATTCAAAGCAAACACCTGATCCACACATCCTCTACCACTTCTGAAACCACACTGCTCTTCCCCAGTCTGATGCTCTGTACATGCCTTCACCCTCCCAATCAATACCCTCCCATATAATTTACCAGGAATACTCAACAAACTTATACCTCTGTAATTTGAGCACTCACTCTTATCCCCTTTGCCTTTGTACAATGGCACTATGCACGCATTCCGCCAATCCTCAGGTACCTCACCATGAGTCATACATACATTAAATAACCTTACCAACCAGTCAACAATACAGTCACCCCCCTTTTTTAATAAATTCCACTGCAATACCATCCAAACCTGCTGCCTTGCCGGCTTTCATCTTCCGCAAAGCTTTCACTACCTCTTCTCTGTTTACCAAATCATTTTCTCGAACCCTCTCACTTTGCACACCACCTCGACCAAAACACCCTATATCTGCCACTCTATCATCAAACACATTCAACAAACCTTCAAAATACTCACTCCATCTCCTTCTCACATCACCACTACTTGTTATCACCTCCCCACTTGCGCCCTTCACCGAAGTTCCCATTTGCTCCCTTGTCTTACGCACTTTATTTACCTCCTTTCAGAACATCTTTTTATTCTCCCTAAAATTTAATGATACTTTCTCACCCCAACTCTCATTTGCCCTTTTTTTCACCTCTTGCACCTTTCTCTTGACCTCCTGTCTCTTTCTTTTATACATCTCCCACTCAATTACATTTTTCCCAGCAAAAACCGTCCAAATGCCTCTCTCTTCTCTTTCACTAATACTCTTACTTCTTCATCCCACCACTCACTACCCTTTCTAATCAACCCACCTCCCACTCTTCTCATGCCACAAGCATCTTTTGCGCAATCCATCACTGATTCCCTAAATACATCCCATTCCTCCCCCACTCCCCTTACTTCCATTGTTCTCACCTTTTTCCATTCTGTACTCAGTCTCTCCTGGTACTTCCTCACACAGGTCTCCTTCTTAAGCTCACTTACTCTCACCACCCTCTTCACCCCAACATTCACTCTTCTTTTCTGAAAACCCATACAAATCTTCACCTTAGCCTCCACAAGATGATGATCAGACATCCCTCCAGTTGCACCTCTCAGCACATTAACATCCAAAAGTCTCTCTTTCGCACGCCTGTCAATTAACACGTAATCCAATAACGCTCTCTGGCCATCTCTCCTACTTACATAAGTATACTTATGTATATCTCGCTTTTTAAACCAGGTATTCCCAATCATCAGTCCTTTTTAAGCACATAAATCTACAAGCTCTTCACCATTTCCATTTACAACACTGATCACCCCATGTATACCAATTATTCCCTCAACTGCCACATTACTCACCTTTGCATTGAAATCACCCGTCACTATGACCCGGTCTCGTGCATCAAAACCACTAACACACTCATTCAGCTGCTCCCAAAACACTTCCCTCTCTTGATCTTTCTTCTCATGCCCAGGTGCATATGCACCAATAATCACCCACCTCTCTCCATCAACTTTCAGTTTTACCCATATTAATCGAGAATTTACTTTCTTACACTCTATCACATACTCCCACAACTCCTGTTTCAGGAGTATTGCTACTCCTTCCCTTGCTCTTGTCCTCTCACTAACCCCTGACTTTACTCCCCAGACATTCCCAAACCACTCTTCCCCTTTACCCTTGAGCTTCGTTTCACTCAGAGCCAAAACATCCAGGTTCCTTTCCTCAAACATACTACCTATCTCTCCTTTTTTCACATCTTGGTTACATCCACACACATTTAGGCACCCCACTCTGAGCCTTCCAGGAGGATGAGCACTCCCCGCGTGACTCCTTCTTCTGCTTCCCATTTTAGAAAGTTAATACAAGGAGGGGAGGATTTCTGGCCCCCCCGCTCCCGTCCCCTCTAGTCGCTTTCTACGACACGCGAGGAATACGTGGGAAGTAACCATGGAAGCGGAAGTGAGTCACATGGTCGGAGAGGGGGCGAAAGTTCTGGGAGCGTTGAAAAATTTGTGGAAGGCTAGAATATTATATGGGAAAGCAAAAAATGGGTATGTTTGAAGGAATAGTAGTTCCAACAATGTTATATGGTTGCGAGGCATGAGCTATAGATAGAGTTGTATGGAGGAGGGTGGATGTGTTGGAAATGAGATGTTTGATGACAATATGTGGTGTGAGGTGGTTTGATCGAGTAAGTAATGAAAGGGTAAGAGAGATGTGTGTTAATGAAAAGAGTGTGGTTGAGAGAGCAGACGAGGGTGTTTTGAAATAGTTTGGTCGTCTGTAGAGAATGAGTGAGGAAAGATTAACAAAGTGGATATATGTGTCAGAGGTGTAGGAATGAGAAGTGGGAGACCAAATTGGAGGTGGAAAGATGGAGTAAAAAAAATTTGAGCGATCGGAGCCTAAACAAACAGGAGGGTGAAAGGCGTACAAGGAATAGAGTGAATTGGAACGATTTGGTATACCGGGGTCGACGTGCTGTTAGTGGATTGAATCAGGACATGTGAAGCGTCTAGGGTAAACCATGAAAAGTTTTGTGGGGCCTGGATGTGGAAAGGGAGCTGTGGTTTCGTTGTATTATGCATGACAGCTAGAAACTGAGTGTGAAGGAATGTGGCCTTTGTTGTCTTTTCTTCGTGCTACCTCGCGCGCATGCAGGGGTAGGGCGATGTCATTTCATGTGTGGCGGGTTGGCGACGGGAATGAATAAAGGCAGCAAGCATGAATTAGGCACATATGTATATATATATATATATATATATATATATATATATATATATATATATATATATATATATATATATATATATATATATATTTTTTTTTTTTTTTTATTATACTTTGTCGCTGTCTCCCGCGTTTGCGAGGTAGCGCAAGGAAACAGACGAAAGAAATGGCCCAACCCCCCCCCCCCCATACACATGTATATACATACGTCCACACACGCAAATATACATACCTACACAGCTTTCCATGGTTTACCCCAGACGCTTCACATGCCTTGATTCAATCCACTGACAGCACGTCAACCCCGGTATACCACATCGCTCCAATTCACTCTATTCCTTGCCCTCCTTTCACCCTCCTGCATGTTCAGAGCCCCGATCACACAAAATCTTTTTCACTCCATCTTTCCACCTCCAATTTGGTCTCCCTCTTCTCCTCGTTCCCTCCACCTCCGACACATATATCCTCTTGGTCAATCTTTCCTCACTCATCCTCTCCATGTGCCCACACCCACTTCAAAAACACCCT